>NC_138382.1:44501058-44517908 GCF_054177405.1 Leptonychotes weddellii
ATTATTATTATTATTATTATTATTATTATTTTGTAAGTAAGCTCTAGGCCCCACGTGGGTTTGATCTTATGACCCCAATATCAAGAGTTAGAGGCTCTACCAACTGAGCCAGCCAGGTATGCCAACTCAATTTCTTTTAAATAAGGCAGACTTAAGTTATTATTGCTTTCTCATATTCTACTATTTCCTAAATGCATTTTACTCCCCTGGCTCATTTTGACCTCAACACCACTTTTAGCGTTCCAGTATTTGTGTCATCTCTTGTGGTCTGTATCTACAAGGACATGATTCTCTTATCATATTCTTATTCTGTGCTCTTATATTTTAGTTACTTTTCATATTTCTTTGAGCTCTAATTTGAATACTCAATCTCATTACTGGGAGGTATGCGAAAAATATCATATTTGCATATTCTTTAATTTCTACTGTGAGCTGTTCAAGAACAGTGTCATTACCAGCATTCTGTGTCCAGCCTTGTACCTGTCCAAGAATCCCACTGACTTCAGTAAACATGGTGCAGAAATTCTGTTTGGGAACTATAATCCCGTTCAAGCTTCCAATTTCTAGAGATCATTAAGGCTAACTTTTCGAAGTAAAAGTCTCCTGAACATTTTTTTTCCTACCTAAAATAATTTTATAAAGAACTTTGCTTTATAAGGTGTGTAAGCAAGGGCTGGGGAGAAGTACCCTTGGGTGATCAGTTAGCAATCTTCCACTCATGCAGTAGGAACTGTACTCTTGGCTACTATGCTTTCACTACCACTCTGACCTTGAGCCTGGCTGAAGTTTAAGTACAAAACACCAGCATGGCCAGGGCCTTAGTTGCCGGCATATGCTGAATACAAATAGTAAGTGTTAGATTATCAAAGAGTGAGTAAATAATGATAGGACACTTGCATCTACTAAATCATGCAAAAAAAAAAAAAGTATATTTCTCTTCAGTAGTTTAATTTCTCAAAAAGTAAATACAATTACCAGTTCAAAATAGAAGCTTTCCATCCTGAAATAAAACCCAATTCTTCTTACATAGAGACTGATGTGGAGAACAAAGGCAAAAGGAAAAAAAACTACATTTCCTTACAACTTATAGCGCACTGACAAGTCCTTGAGACAGGCAGAGTGACCTTCTTCTAGGAACTCCATTGCCTCGATAGTGATACTTGGCTAAGGGCAAAAGTCAATCTTAGCTTAACATTATCCCAACCTCCAGGATCCTGTTAAGTCTCCTTTAACATATAAAAATTTCTCTGGAAACTTCCTTTGTCTCTACCCCGCAAGGTATATGTTAGCAATGATCCTCCAAGCATATGACCCTCTGATATACATCTAAGAGTCTCACAACTAAGGTTTTACTAGACAGCAGTAAATGACATGTTCTTAACAACAGCTAGCCCCTCAAGGTCCTGGAAACCTTGCTTTCAAATTCCTTACAGACTTATCCTATCCTTAATCCCCTCTCAACTTGAAAGTATATAATCAGCCATTCCTCCTGACCCCAGTACAGCTCTTTCTGCCCTCGGGTCCTGTCTCTGTGCTTTAATAAAACCACCTTTTTGCACCAAAGAAATCTCAAGAATTCTTCTTGGCTGTTTGCTACATATGCATATATATTTTTTATTATCTTCCCCATCAAGATCTTTTCAGGAAGGTCTTGTTTTTAATGTAATGAGAGTACATATACAAAATACCATGTAGATTTTTTTTAAAGATTATTTATTTATTTATTTGACAGAGAGAGACAAAGTGAGAGAAGGAACACAAGCAGGGAGCATGGGAGAGGGAGAAGCAGGCTTCCTGCTGAGCAGGGAGCCCGAGGGGCTCGATCCCAGGGTCCTAGGATCATGACCTGAGCTGAAGGCAGATGCTTAACTACTGAACCACCCAGGCGCCCCTACCATGTAGATTTTTAAATGTACTGCCCTTGTTGCAAAACCAATTACTGGTTTTATTAAAGTAATTTTGGCTAATTATACTGCAACTATGCCAATCATTTAAAAAGTCATTATAGCCCAAATATTAGCCATCATTAATTACTTCACACAATTTTTTGTGTACACATTACTTTACACAGCTGTCCAATTTTATTTAATTTACATGCATATTTGACTCACTAATATCTTTGACATATTGAAGTTGATTTTTTATATATATAGAAAAGACAGCCAGTAAAACAAAACTTTAAAAACCTTTTATATTTTTTTTTTTTTAAGATATTTAATTTTTAATTTGACAGAGAGAGGGAACACAAGAAGGGGGAGTGGGAAGGGAGAAGCAAGCTCCCTGCAGGGAGCCCAATGTGGGGCTCCATCCCAGGACCCCAGGATCATGAGCTGAGCTGAAGGCAGACACTTAATGACTGAGCCACCCAGGCGCTGCAACCTTTTATATTTTCAAGAAATGCTTACACAATATCCCGGTAGTAACAATTAAGAGGAAGAAAGCATTTTACTCTATACCTTTAATTTTCCATTGTAAATAACTTTGAATATGAAATTTATGGCCTAAATATAATAGATGTATCCTGAATATGTGTTAAAATAAATATGTATTTTGTACTTTCATCTCCCTGATATGACATATTTGTGCTTTTTCAGGTGCTATTCTGTTGCATACTATTTATATCCTAGTGTATGACAGATATTTGAAGAAGTCTTTGAAATAACTCTAAGAATAACCTTTAGAACAGAATATGTAGAGGAAATACATTTAAATAAATTTTGGAAAGAAAAAAAGTCCTAATTTTACTAGCACTGTTTCACTTGAATTTCCCCACAAAGATAATTGTGTCTGCTATATAATATATTCTAACTTTGAAGGAGTTAAATTTAATAAATGTTTAAGTTGATATAACGAGAAAGTAATACACTCTTACCAAAAAAGAATATAAAATGTGTCTTTACACCTCATTAAAAAATCAAATACTAAAATTCTTTACTGTAGATAAATTCCTTTACTAATAATTAAAAAGATTTGATCTTGCAATATCTAATGAGACAGTGATAAACTCCTGCAACATTCATCCATACTGAGATCTGTTTCATTCAAGAAGTCTCATGACTCATAGAGCCAGGAGCCCACATAGCTCAACTCGTGGAATATGTAGCTTCATTGAGTTCTTGCAAAGGATCTTTTTTGGAAAAAGACGTCAAGAATCTTAATTACTAGTATTTATTTCAAGAGAATAAATTTGCTTTAATAAAAAGTAAAATACTGTCAAAAACTTGACTTGTCTTATCCTCACCATGAGTATGTGGGTTAAGTATTAATTTCACTTTATAGAAGAAAAAAACCTTGACTCTAACAGGTATGAAATGACTTTGGTCAAAATTACATGGCTACTTTGAAGCAGAGAATGAATTTCAATCTGATTCCAAAGCTTGTGCTCTTTCTGAAAAGCTATGCTACTTTTCAAAAAATGAGTTTACTTTTATTTAGCCTAATGACAAGATATCACATATATTTTATGGGATGACATTTTTGATATTTGACCAGTGACTTCTTCTTAATCTTCAACCTTTCTTGTCCCTTTTTCCACTGAAGCCACTGGAAAATTTAAACTTCACAACTATCCAGCTTGTGAGTGGGAATGTTCCCCTAATTACACCATCTAGCAACCACAATTGACCTACTCCCTCTGTTCTGCCCATGTGGCCTCCTACCTGTTTGCAAGACCTGATCTACCCAGGAGTCCCTTGTGTGAGCAGTGAACTTTCAGATTCTCTTGGTGTGTGGCCTATTATCATCACCTTCAATATCTGAACCAAATTTGGGGTGGGAGTCTGTCCTGCAAAATAACCAGATGTTTGTATCCCTACAAAGGAGTTTCCAGGTCAGTTCTCAACTAAATTAACAATATTACTCAGAAATAAAAAATATATATATATCTAATATTTTTTCAGAGACAGATCAATATTCCCCATAAGTAAAAGTTTACATACTAAAAATTTTATCTTTGACCCATTTTCCTGTTTTATAATTTCACTGAAGATTATTGTGAACAAGATAATATGCAGGAACTAAGTAATATTCATTTTTAAATACTTTTTGTGTCTAACATATAATAAGTAACTAATAAATGCTATTTGAATGAACAAATAAACATTAGTGATTATTCTGTTTATATTTATTCTTAATAAAATATATATTATAGAGGTCTAAGAAAGAATAACAATATCAGATTGACTATGTTCATACTATTTTAGGTTTTCATGATAAAAAAATATATTCTGAAAATGGTAGAATAAATGATGTATATATTAACAATCTAAAAATCTGCATCCATGTGCAATTATCATTTAAGATGAGGGGAAAATTCAACAAAGAATGTCAAGTTTGGGCCAACAGAATTTTGATCACAATTTTGATAATTTAATATCAACATGGAGATATAACTGTGTTATTAATAGGCTAAATCAGATTATGGCCCCATTGGTTAAAATAATTAGATATCTCAATTAGTTTCACTATTAATGAATTCTGATCCTCTTAAGAAACTGATTGAGAGTAACAGGATCTCATTTATATTCCAGCTCTAAAGCAAACAAACAAATAAATGCACAAACTTGAAGAACTGATAATTTTCTCTCAGTTTTCCCTAGTTCCTCACTTGATGAAAGTGAAAGAAAATAATCTGTTTTAATGCAGCTTGTTTATGGATTTTTTTAGTTTCATGCCTTTGCTCAGAGTTCTTACCTTTGGGGAATATTGTTTTTTTTAACTCTCTGCTGTAAACGGTGCAGATGTTAATCAGTATAATCCTCCTATTAAATTATTCTGCAGCAAGATTAAACTTGTACAACATGCTTCCAAATTAAAACACTAACCTTTAATGAGATAACTAATATGGCTTAAAAATCATAGTTTTTCTGGTTATTTCCATAGATCCTGTGCAAGATACAGGTTGTCTGCAAGTAAAAATAGACAGGATCCCCCTTCCAATATACTATGCATTAGAAATATTTGGAGATCAAAAAATAAAGTATGACTTCCTAACATATTTATGTGGTTCCAAAAAACAGTGTAGAAGAGACTTTCTAGTTTGAAAGCGAATTGCTAATATGGAAGGAGTGAAACTAACCAAAGGCCAATAGCTCAAACCATGATGGGGCACCTGGGTGGCTCAGTCTGTTAAGCATCTGCTTTCGGCTCAGGTCATGATCCCAGGGCCCTGGGATTGAGCCCTGCATTAGACTCCGTGCTCTGCAGGGAGACTGCTTCTCCCTCTCCTCTCACTGTCTCTCCTTCTCTCACAAATAAGAAAATAAAATCTTAAAAAAAAAAAAAAGAAAAAAGAAAACACGTCAAGATAAACTGAATTTTAAATTAATAGAAAGGGGAAATAGAATTAGGGAAAAAAGGAGAACAAGAAGTTAGTTTTTAAAGGTTTAGCAAATATTGATCCCTGGCATTTGGAATACTAGTCCTAGAATATTTAATATTCTGCCGCTCGATTCAAGATTCTAGAGAATCTTTATTACTGGAATCTCTTATCAGTATTTAGGTTCTGGAACTGTAAATGTAACGTCTTTTTAGCTGAGAGACATGAACTCAAGGGTCAGTTCCTCAGAATTTTAATGCAGTGTTTGTGTTAACACTATCTGATTAGGTCCCTTCCAATAAGGTTAAAGAGAAGTCTTAAATCAGAGTCATTTCCAATTCTTGGTTAAAGGTCACACAAGGGATCTGTACTTTATCCTTGAGGAAAGCTTCTTGTACATGTTAGTAATAAATTTGATTACAGTACCTTAACGCTTTGTAATAATAATACACTAAGGACAATGATATTTGTAGATGATAGGCAGCACTGGATAAAACACTAATACCTGAATTTATTTATATTCTTCTGAAAGCAAACATGAGGTTTCCAGATTAAAATCAGACTAATATTAATTGCAGCATTAACCGTTTCGGTTTCCCATACCCCATTCTCAGAAAGATGAAATGAGAGGCAGATGGTTATCCGTGCATGTACCAAAAATGGTTCGCTTATACAGGAGAGGAATCTGAAATTATGAATCTATTAGTTTATACAGGAACTGATATGCAGCTGTACTCCTACCCCCTAGAGAGAGAGAAACTTTATCTCTGTAATAAAAACAAATCTTGGGCGCCTGGGTGGCTCAGTTGGTTAAGCGACTGCCTTTGGCTCAGGTCATGATCCTGGAGTCCCGGGATCGAGTCCCGTATCGGGCTCCCTGCTTAGCAGGGAGTCTGCTTCTCCCTCTGACCTTCCTCCTTCTCATGCTCTCTGTCTCTCATTCTCTCTCTCTCAAATAAATAAATAAAATCTTTAAAAAAAAAAAAAGAAAACAAATCTTGTCTGAGACAGGAAGAAGGAGGTCCCTAGTTTGGAATCATTTTGAATGTGAATGTAAAAGAATGGTTCAGGGATTCATCACCCTTGAATTATAAACCCATGTGTCTGCATATAATACACTTAACATGTGGAGAGCAAATGTTTCTGGAGGACAAAAGGAAACATTTTATTCTAGTTATAGTGCATCAATTTCCATTACTCAGGAAGCCAGAACCCTGCAAAAGCACTGAGAAATCCAGGGAGCACAGCATTTCAGCTCTTTCAGTTTTTCTTTTAACATGAGAAGGTTAATTATGCATATAAATATATGACAATGGAAGTTACTATGTTTGGTAAATAAATAATTCTTATAATAATTATGAGTTTATTAAAATTTGAAGGAAACCAAAGAAGCCTAATTCCTTTTATTAATCATTTGTAATCTGCTTATAAGGAGATGGGAAAAAACAAAAACAAAAACCTTTGTGTTATCTGAGCCATTCTAGGAAAGTCCAAAGATATTTTGTGATAAAGCACATCCTCATAGTTTTATTATTCTGTATGAGCCTGAATTAGGGAAAGACCTAGTCAAGAAAAATCAAGAGAAAGTGCCAAGCAGGACAAGATGAAAACTTAAGTTTTCAAAGGAAAAAATGTTACAGTATTAAGGAACAACAATTATGAAAAACTTTGATTTTTCAAAAATTAAGGAAATTTTATTATCTGAGCAGAGAATAACTTGATCACATGATAGACAAAACTCAAGGTTTCATTTTACTATTTTTATATGTTACTCAGGGTTGTCTCACAGTAAACTGTTCATTAACTTTGTGTTTGTTTGTTTGTTTGTTGTTGTTGTTTTAAGTAGGTTCCACACCCAGCCTGGAGCTGAATGCTGGGCTTGAACTCACAACCCTGAGATCATGACCTGAGCTTAGATCAAGTTGGACACTTAACTGACTGAGCCATCCAAGCCCCCCCATTAATTTTTTCTTCATAAGTAAATACATTAATATTGAGTCAACTTGTTGAATTATTTAACATTTACTTTTATATTTACTTTTGTTATTCAAAAGCTTAATAATCTTTATTTATATATTTAGACATATACACAAATATCTAACCAAATAATAAACTTAAGCTTTTATTTTTAACTAAAATATAATTAATCAGTATTTTAAATAAAATATTAGATAATTTGTACTAAATTTCCCATCTAAATAAACTACAAAAAGTTCCTTAAGAAACAGATAAAACATACCTATTATTTTGTGTACATACTCTTATTACTCTTATTATACTTAATATAATCTCAAGCATTTATATTAATTTTCATCTTAACCAAAATAACTTTTGTTTCCTGTAGATAAAGATACAGTGAAAACTCAATCACAAATCCACAAATTCTGTATCTTCATGGCAGATATTTTATAAAACCTTTAAAAATTCTATTGTAGCAAAAAAAGATGGTATGTATTTAACGTTATGCAAAGGCACTTTCACATTCCCTATGGTAAAAAAACAAATGTAAATTAAAATTATGTTTAATGACCAGAGTTTTGTTTTCATGCTTTAAAATTACCCAACTAACAAAAGATTATTTATTAACACAATTTAATATTAGTCTAAGGTCTTAAATTTAATTGAAAATTTGGAAATTGTAATTAAAGTCAATACAGTAATCCCTTATTATTCACAGCATTATTAGAATTTATAAGATTTAACATTTTAAGAGGTATCCTATTATTACAAATTAATTTCTTTACACTCCATTTTATATATTTGAAATCTTAAACTATTGTGGGGACAATGATAGCTTCTTTGACTCATAAACTAATGTTGGAAATTGTTAAAATTTTAAATCACAAGATGTTTAGCCATAATCTTATATAAGCTGGAATATTCTGTTGGCATTAATTTATGTCGTAAAAAATGGAATTAAACATATATTTTTAAGCCTGTTATTCACCCACTTAAGTCAAATATTACATGCATTTTTTTTTTATCTTTTTAAAAAAATATTTTATTTATTTATTTGACACAAAGAGAGACACAGCGAGAGCAGGAACACAAGTAGGGGGAGCGGGAGAGGGAGAAGCAGGCTCCCTGCAGAGCAAGGAGCCCGACACAGGGCTCGATCCAGAACCCTGGGATCATGACCTGAGCCTAACTGACTGAGTCACCCAGGCGCCCCTACATGCATTTATTTTTAATATAATTTACATACTTAGGTGTTGGTAAAACTAAATTTTAGAGACTCCTCAAATCACATTTAAATTTTTTCCTCATTTTATAGAAATAAAGATCATCTTATGTGTTCTTATCTAAAGAGCAAGGCCTTTACTCCATTATTTGCCCTAATTGCAGGGTTTTTGTTGTTGTCTTGTTTTGTTTTTACATAGCTCACATATTTTAAGAAAAAATAAATGCAACTTGGTAATTTGTCTTTTTTTTTTCCAGAAGGCAATTGCTGTCCATCTAGACTACATATTTTTAGAGTGAACACATGACATTTTTTATTAATTTAATCTCTAATTTTTTTTAAATATTTATTTATTTGACAGAGAGAGAGAGAGAGCACAAGCAGGGGAACAGCAGAGGGAGAAGGAGAAGCAGGCTTCCCGCTGGGCAGAGAGCCCGACGTGGGGCTCGATCCCAGCACCCTGGGATCATGACCTGAGCTGAAGGCAGATGCTTAACCGACTGAGCCACCCAGGTGCCCCAATCTCTAAAATTTTCCAAGACAGGGGAAAAGTGGGAGAGAAAAAAATAAAAGGAAGTTTGAACGAGCCAGCTTCAGACAAATGTGAAATTATTACTGTCAAAAGCTATGTCTCTTCCCTCTGCATGAAGAAGAAGAAGATTAGATTCAGGAAACCTCTTGTAATGCAAGCATACACACGCGCGCGTGCATGCACACACTCATATAAAGAAAGTGAGCTCTCTCCTAAGTGCTCTTTCTTTTAGACCAATAAGACTACTTCCTCCTTTTTGTGTTAAGGTGTCTCTAAAAGTGAAACATTTTATGTCAAAACTTTCTCAAATTGACCATTGCAATTCTAGATTGTCCTTAAAATCATTTCAAAAATTAAAATATTTTGTGCTATTGACACTCATACAAATAGGCAGCTCAGAACAGACTTAGTAGCAAGGTTTTCAAATGATGGTTGCCCTTTCTTTGCCTTTTATTGGTGAAAGATAAACATTATTAGTAAGAGCCCCCAAAAATCAATGCTATACTTACCTACCTCATAAAATCTCTTGGCAATGATAAAATCAAGTAGTGGAGTCTCAACAAGGGTAATTATAATGATAATAAAAACAATAAAAGAGGGGCATCTGGGTGGCTCAGTTGGTTAAGGGTCCAACTCTTGATTTCAGCTCAGGTCAGGATCTCAGGGTCATGAGATCAAGCCCCTTGTTGGGCTCTCTACTTAAAGGGGAGTCTGCTTGAGATTCTCTCCCTCTGCGCCTTTGCCTCCACCCTCCCTTGCTCGTATTCTCTCTCTCAATCAAATAAATATTTTAAAAAAACAACAACAACAATAAAAGAGGATCCAGCAACCCTTAAACAGAAAAGGTCAGGGTCCTCAGCAGTAGCAGAACTACTCAAGTTAGATGTCCAGCTGGGAGCATTTTGAAGTGGGGAGATAGTAAAGGGTCTTCATCTTACTCCATCCTCATTGAAGCATTCCAGGCTAGGTGGTAGGGAGTCTGGTTCTAATATGAATAACACTACTCTCGGGGAGGAGGGGAAGAAGACCTCCCTCTGCCCTTCAAGGTCCTGCTAGCTGGACTTAGAACCAAAGTGACATGGGAAAAATTAACAGGAGAAAGTAAAATTTAATAGAGTGTGTATGGGGAATCCACATACAGGTGAAATGCCAAAGACAATGAGGCAACAAGAAACTCAGAGTGCTAAGGAGAGGGTTAGGGCCCGGGAACACAAAGAGGAGGAAGGCCATTAGCAAGAAGGTGAAAGGAAATGTTTTCAAAAACAAAGATTGCTCTATTATGCAGGTAAATTTCTTAGCTAAAGTGGGGTCTCTGTTAATAGCTCTCTTCCTGGTACAGGCTCTCCTTTCCCATGCCTATTTAGGCAGTTGAGGACCAGGGAAAGAGCTTTTCCTGCATCCACTGGGTTTTGGTTACTTTTCACTCAAAATAATGTAAATGCCTAAGTGGCCTATATTGGGGCAGCCTGCGCTTGGCCCCTACATTACCAGACTGTGGAAGGAAAAACAAAGCAGTTAACCGGCCTTTATTAACACAGTGCAAGAGAGGGCACCTTAAGGTATGTGTTGATGAGGGATGAAGGGACGGGCAAGTAATTAAAGATTTTATTTTATTGTGGAAGAGTGTCATAGTTTTGTTTCAAGAATTTTTTTGCTATTCAAATCCTGAAAGGTGTGGGGAGACAGGTTGTATTGATTATGGGTCAGTCCATGGGCACAGCAAGAATGAAATCCTGTTACAGCAGCTGCTAAGCAATCTCAGTGAAGCAGAATTTGGGCAGCAATATTTGGGGACTAAGGTCTTTCAACTCTCAGTTAAAAAAAAAATTAACAGTTATACTTCACTTCTTTAGATCTGTTTTAAATGTATGAAGAGATTCATAGGATTATGTAACAGCATTCATAATGAAGATAATGCAAAGAGTACATTTAGCCAGTAGTTGAAAACTACGAAAATTCTTCAATATGCTTTACATAAATACAAGTCTTAAAATACCTTTTCCTTTTCTACCTCATCAGCACATTTATAGCTACAAATGGATAAAAAGGACTAACCAGTGACAAACTAACCTGTAAATGCAGAATTTCCTTTATTACCTTTTACTAAATTAAATCTTTAGAGTCTGTTTTGCATGAAAATTCTTATTGTTTCTCTTTAGAATTAGGGCATGTGCATCTCTAATGCCAGTTAGTGATCATTCCCACTATTTCCTTTTGATGTGGGGGAAAAAAAGGCAGAAGGAGAATTATTAAATTTCCTTACTACTTACAGACCATTGACAAGTCCTTGAAAATAGGCATGATGACATTCCACTGGGGACTCAACTGTTTGGATGTTGACACTTTGCTAAGGGCAAATGGCAATCTTAGCCTGACCCCCAAGATCCTGTAAGTCTACTTTAACATATAAAAATTCCTTTGGAAACTTCCTTTATCTCTACCCCACCCTCTCCCCCTGCCCTGCAGATACATGTTGGTAATCGTCCCCCATGCATATGACCCATCCATGCACATCTGAAAGGTCTCATTGAGTAAGGGACAAGCGCGGCTAGGTAGGGAGAGATGGGTAGGGGGCTACGTGATCAGGCTCACAGAAATCCCAGAAATGTTGAAGCTTAAGGAAACCAGAGATAAGGGAACAAACCAGACCATCCTGCCCTGGGCATCAGAGGTGGGGTCTTTTAATGGCAGTCACACTGTGACTAGACCCCAAAGAAGAAGTAAGCCATTAAAGATGCTATCTGATAAGGCCATATGCTCCCTGGTCAGTTCTAAATAAAAGACTGTCAGTGGAGGGGCGCCTGGGTGGCTCAGTCGTTAAGCGGCTGCCTTCGGCTCAGGTCATGATCCCGGGGTCCTGGGATCGAGCCCCACATCGGGCTCCCTGCTCAGCGGGAAGCCTGCTTCCCCCTCTCCCACTCCCCCTGCTTGTATTCCCTCTCTCGCTGTGTCTCTCTCTGTCAAATAGATAAAATCTTAAAAAAAAAAAAAGACTGTCAGTGGAGGTCCACCATTGGCAACCCTGTCGGGACCCCTTTCACTCCCAAGAGCTTTTTCTGTATCCTTACTTAATAAAACTCTATTGCCTTACTCACTCTCCTTTATCCGCGAGATTCATTCTTCCACTCTGAGAGACAAGAACCTCGCTCTCCTCCTTCACTTTGATAAATAAAATGGTATAGAGTAGTCTTTGAAATTAGCGACATTTTGTGAAATGGGAAACTTTGTTTTGTTTTCAGAAAAGGATAAAAAATGGGAAATATGAGTGCTAACTGATGAGAGATCAGAGCATTTCTTCAGGTCTTCATCAAGCTTTTAAATTCAATAACAAAATAAAAAAAAAATCTTGCTGAATACCTACATAGAGAAGCATTTTGCTAGGGATTGTGGGGACTTGAAGAAGATATGAGGAACATGGTTGTTACTGCCATAGAGCTTATCACATAATTAAATTAGGTACATATACATACTCATACATATATGCAAAGACAAATAATATTAATAATACTGGATGCAATAAAGTAAATAAAATTACAACTTCTTATATGATAAGCTTTAAAATAGCACATGGCTATAAAAATATCAGAAACAAAGCTGATAATCTTTGAGAAATAATGATGAGTTGAAAAATAAGATTGCAATGAGACAAATGTAGCTCTCAAATAAAGGAAAACTAAGGGGTGAAGGAGCAATGGAGAGAAAAAGAAAAAGTCTATATCTCATCATTTATGACATAATGATCAGGTTAGTAGATATCCTTTTGTCTCACTCAAACTGATGTATTTTATACAAGTTTAAGAATACTGTTTGAAGCAACAAAACTAGAATGAAAAGAGATTATACAAATTCTCAATCACTGGAGAACTGATTACACAGAGGAAGGAAATCCTCTTATAAATAATAAATGTAAATAAAATGCTCTTAAGCCTGAGGAAAAATAATGACTCAAAATGCAATCACTCTATATCATCCTCAAAGGTAAATTCCAATTTAAAAAAAGGTGAAGTCCAATAATCACTCAGAAATATTGAAAGAGAAAGTATGAAAAGTGCTTGAGTAGAAACCAGAAAAAGCTTAATAGCCAATAATAAGGGTAAAGTAGATAAATAAGACCATCAGAAAAAAAAGATGTTAATTCAAAGCAAAAGTTATTAATGGGGTGTGATTATTATTAATGAATAAAGTTAGAGTGAAAGAAACAACATAATTGCCTTAGTCCATTGGGGCTGCTATAACAAAAATTCCATATTCTAAGTGGTTTAAACAACATTTGTTTTTCAGTTCTGGAGGCTGGGAAGCCGAAGACCAAGGCACTGCGGATTTGATGTGTGGTAAGGGCTCACTTCCTAGACAACCGTGTTTTTACTGTAACCTCATGTGGTAGAAAGGAGACACTGGCTCTCTGGGGTTGCTTTTTTTAGGATACTAATCCCAATTATGAGGGCTCTGTCCTCCTGACCTAGCATGTTCTAAAGAACCCACCTTTAAAAAACCATCACCTTGGGTGGTATGATTTCAATATATGAATTTTAGGGGACACAAACATTCAATCTCTAGAACAATAAATGCATTATTTTTCTGATTTCCCCCTGACACTGACAAAATACATAATAAATTAGGCTTAAGGAATAAAAATAATCCAATGAGTGAGATTATTTGTGTATACAGTATTTTAAAACATACATACTTAATAAACTCTAAACAATATAAACTTTCTATCTGCCTACTAATATTATCCATAGGAAATATACAGCATTTAGTCATATGTTGAGTAAAGAGAAAATTATTAAATTTCCAAAAATAGAAATTAGAGAGAATTTTTCTGATCATACCATATTTAAAACTATAAGGAAATTGTGAATATAGAAATAAAAAGTACCTAGGCATGTGGGCATTCATTCAATGGTTTCCTAAACAATTCTGGGATGAAAGATGCAACCAAAATGCAATTGCCAAATAGTTATTACTGCACATTTAAAACTATGAGATGTGGGGCACCTGGGTGGCTCAGTTGGTTAAGTGCCTGACTCTTGATTTCAGCTCAGGTCATGACCTTATTGTTGTGAGACTGAGCCCTGTATTGGTAAGATTCTCTCTCCCTCTGTCCCTCCTCCTTCTTCTAAATCAATCAATCAATCATCAATCTATGAGATGTAATAACAATTGTACTGAGAGGAAATTCACCACCTTAAAACTCTTCATTACAAAAGAATGAAAATAATAAAGGACACATTCAATTTGATAACATTAATAACAAGAAATACCAAAATACATAAGGATTAAAATTCATAAATATAAAAGCAGAAATTTTGAAATGGAAAAGAGAAGTATAACAGAACTCTAATAATTCTAAAAAGTGGCATTTGCAAAAGTATAAAATAATAGCTGGTATAAAGGAAAAGAGAAATATCAAGAAGACACTTTCAAAGTAAAAATTGCACTGGCCAGAGTTAAACAGGACAGGGTGACTCTACCCAAGGCTATTGCAAGAGGGAAGAAAACTGGATTCTAAACTTAATTATGCTCTAACAAAGGGTTCTTAAGATTACGAGGTGGGAGAGATCTAAGGCCATCTGTGTCTGCTAATTGGACTTACCCAAAGGAAAAGTAAACTTTCTCCTATCTTCATGACAGGAGGTAGTTTTGTAAGTCCGAGTTGCGATCCTATTCTCCCACCGAGGCGGGACATAGGGGTGCTATGATCGTTGTTGGTTTTATTTCACAGGGATGGCTCCAGGTCCTTAAGAAAGACATTCTTGAGTTATAAAGCTGTCAAGAGGAAGAATAAGAATTTGCAATTATAAATTTTCTAAAGTAAATGCTTTAACAAAAGGGAGGTCAAAGGCCTAGAGTCAGGAAGAATCCTATCTAAAGTTTAGCCAAGCTAAGAGAAATATTAAGGCCATATTGGCCAATACTCCAGGACCACATAGTCCTTATTTTCAAACTTTAATATAGCATGTGATAATAATGTTACCACGTGATGATGAAATTGGTTTATAGCATAAGAAGAAAAAGAACACTTCCAACTTTTTTTAAAGATTTATTTATTTGAGAGAAAGACAGAGAGAGTACAAGTGGGGGTAGGGGCAGAGGGAGAGGGACAAGCAGACCCCCCACTGAGTGTGGAGCCTGACTCGGGACTCGATCGCAGGACCCTGAGATCATGAGCTGAGCTGAAGGTAGACGCATAATGGACTGAGCGACCCAGGCGCCCCTCACTTCCAACTTTTTAAATGCAGTATAACTCTTATACACAAACAAGAAAAGTAAATACTGAGGGGAAACAGAATATGCCACCCCACAATGTGCCACTTTGGCTTGTGGATCATTTCCACCTAAAAATTATGGAGGCCCAGCAGACTTAGGAAGAACTTTTTACCTCCCCCTTAACGGCCTAAAAGAATTGAGAGAGGGAATCTGTAGCAGAAAGAAAATTATGACCAGAGATAACTTTTTATATCAGGAAAACTATGTGTGGCATGGCAAGAGCAGATGGATAGTCAAACTCCTAGGGATGAACAATAGTCGCAAAAAGTGATATGTGATATCACTAAGATTCAATGAAATGCATTATTTTAATCCTGAAGGGATAAGAGAGATGGAATCGAGTTAATGGAGTCCGGTAAAAAATGGGCCACTAGATAAACACTGGGGCCAAAAAGAAATGCAGCTTTTGTCAGCGCTGCAGCAAAGTAAAAAAGAAGGTGCAGGAACAAATATCTCCCCTCTCCTCTCCTCCCCGCTCTAAGACACGAGTGTGCTTTCCACTGGTCAAATACCACAGGAAGGCAGAGAGAGGACAAAGATGCCTTCCAGGGCAGAGAGCAGGTCGAGGGGTGGCGTATGGATACGTGGATGCAGGCGGATAACAAAGACTGTATTTTAATTTCCAATGAGCCCCTCGATCAGGAGTTACAATACTATTTCCAGAATGTATGACTATATTGATTGAAAGATGTCATTTTATGTTGCACTAAGGAATAAAGAATGCTGACAATTAAATTATACTGCAATACTTTCTTATCTGATATTTTAGAACAAAATTTATACTGATTTAAAAGTTTTCTGTAGATTAATTTAGATTTAAAAAGTTATCCTGTATCATTCCTTGCCTACAAACACTAAAAAATATGTGCATAAGCCAACTGCGAAAATCTTTAAATGCCACCATTTAGTCTGTTTGAAATTATTTTGACTCAGCCTTCCTACACTTTATCATCTGTAACATCTAGAATATCAGTGAGGTGACATTTTTGAAGAATGCTTTATCATCTTCAGGATAGTCTTGCAAGCCATGGACATTCATTTTATAACTTTTAATACTTGCTCTACTGTATTAAAAGTTACCAATGAAAAGTTTCTTTCTTTTTATTTTTGTAAGATTTTATTTATTTATTTGACAGGGCGAGGGGGAGAATACAAGCGGGGAGAGGCAGAGGGAGAGGGAGAAGCAGACTCTCCACTGAGCAGGAACTCCCCCCACAACTTGGGGCTCAATCCCAGGACTCCAGGATCATGACCTGTGCTGAAGGCAGACACTTAACTGACTGCGCCACCCAGGAGCGTCGCAACAAAAAGTTTCTAGATAGCTCTTCAGATTCATTTTCCTTCTTCAAATGGTTCATGAGGCATTTTGAGAGCAAGGACATAAAAATCTTGCTTTCAAAAACCAATAGTACTTTGATTCACTATTGGTTTCTGTACCTCTAAAACAAATAATGCAATATATGTTAAGAAAAAAAAAAAAGAAGAAGAAGGTAGCAGGAGGGGAAGAATGAAGCGGGGGAAATCGGAGGGGTAGACGAACCATGAGAGAC
>NC_138382.1:44518408-44544553 GCF_054177405.1 Leptonychotes weddellii
TGGGTGTTATGCACAAACAATGAATCATGGAACACTTCATCTAAAACTAATGATGTAATGTATGGGGATTAACATAAGAATAAAAAAAAAAGAAGTGCACAGCAAAGGCATATGAAGGCATGCAATTTATTGGTATGCATTGTTGCTCACAAAAACTCTGCAAAGAATTTATTTTTTTTCTCACGGTTTAAAGGTGAAGAATTTGTGGTTCATTGACTTTGCTGAAGCCCTATTTACTGTAACTAGGGCTTTATTTCCAAAAAATTAATTTTAAATATAGTATCATTTCCCCCCAAATCGTTGCTTTTTGTATATAATCGAAAGAAATCATGCTGGTACAATGCATTTTTAAAAGTTGCTTTAGGTATATGTCTTTTGAGAGTCCTAGAAATTCTCCACCTGTGTGAATAAAAGAAGAAATAAATGAACACAATCGTAAGATGAAAGAATTGGGCACAGTCTTTGAATGTCTTGTTTTCTTCACCTGGCAATGATGGACTAAAGCATAATTGCTTAATGCAAGTGTACTTAAGTGTGTGCTGAGTCATTAACATGACTGATGGCATTTTTCCACTATCCATAGGAGAGAGATGACCAGAGGCCCATCAGAATTTTGTGCCTTCTTCCCACAGGATAGAGATATGCTTAGCATTGACAATCTGGTCCCAATTATACTTTCTTCGGCATCTGGGTAACATCACATAAATAATGCTTACTAATGCATTTTGAACAGAAGAGATATGAGTCAGTTCCAGATCAAAGTGATCAAGGAGTGGATTTCCATTCATCGTGGTTTCCCATGTCCCATGCACCTGATGCATGTAGAGAAATCTAATGCCTTAGAAGTAGACACTCCCTTATAATGGAAAAAGTCAGGGTGCCTGAATGTCCCTTGGAAGGACACTTACTTGTAAGGATCACTAGTCTTCGACTTTATATGAACAGGAAATAAACATCTACTCTTATTAAACCACTGAAACTTAGAGATTTAGGTATTACATCAGGTATAGTTACCTTTGATTAATACTCTCCGCTTACTCTAAATCCCTCTGTACAAAATTCTGTAGAATTGGAGAGTCACAAATAGTTTGGGACTATTTGGACGCGGTGCTGTGTTCAACAGTAAAAACGTCCTGCTCCCAAGAGGATGGAAGCTTTTATAAACTGTACTTGTGATTTCTGCTACCTTCTGGGTGTCACAGAGAACTATCAGAGTGAGGTTAAAAAAAGGATGAAATAAAGGGGCGCCTGGGTGGCTCAGATGGCTGGGCGTCTGCCTTCGGCTTGGGTCGTGATCCCAGAGTCCTGGGATCTAGCCCCGCATCGGGCTCCCTGCTCGGCGGGAGGCCTGCTTCTCCGTCTCCCTCTGCCTCTTCCCCTGCTCATGCTCTCTCTGTCTCTCTCTGTATCTCTGTGTCTCAAATGAATAAATAAAATCTTAAAAAAAAAAAAAAGGATGAAATAAAAACTGCCCTAGCTCACAACCACAGTTACCAAGAGTTGCCAGGCAATCGTCCTCCCTGACTTTGAAAGAGGAGCTAAATGAAGAAAATATGCCTCTAAAAATAGAAATTGATAAAATTAAGTTTGTTTTTTTGAATATTTCTAAACTCTCCCACTGATGTAATTTCATTTGTGCATACTGATCTTGGCCAACTGGAAAGAAGAATGGTATGCATAGTCCCTTTTAAAAAATTAAAATACAGAGGTGGTAGATTTTTTGCAAGGATTAAGAAATGTAGCAACATTATTGGAGATAGATAGATGTAAACATAGGTATGCATATATATGTGTGTGTGATTGTTGTATTAAGTACATCTATCCATGCCTTCATATTTTGTCAAGGAATTCTCTATTGGTGACTTCATTTTAGATCTTAATCTAGACTTTGGGGTAAAGATGGTCATTACCTAGCTGAGCCTAATTTACTCTCATACAATTTTACCTAAAATTGGGAAATGATGAAATATTGGTTAATAAAATCTTATATATGCAGAGAGATTTCCAAGGCGGAAGGGGAGAGGCCTTGAAGCAGGATATAGACTCAGGTAGATAATTCTATGTAGAGCAGGTACATTCCCCTATTTCAGGCACACAGATTCTTTTGTGAGAAAAAGGAAGCAGTAGAAAAACATACCCCTCTCCTCTACTGTGCTTTCTGTATTTTCACACAAAAGCAGCACTTTCCGTCCTAGATTTCACCTCTGCATTATAAGTGAGGGTACATGTGCAGAGTGATACCATCTGTTGCTGGTGTTACTATGTATATTTTTCTAATCTTGCTATAAAATTGAGGAAGTCAATTATTAAAAAGTACCAATTTAAGCACCATCTACTTTATTAGTTTCACTTAGGGAGTTCCAAATAGAGAAGTATGCAGTAAATCCTACAAGTAATCACAAAGTGAAAGCACCATTTGTTGGTCTTTTTTTCAATGTACACATTGCTTATAAAGTCAGCCCTAGAATAGGCAGGATAGTATTTCTCCAAATGCTTGATTTGAAAGATGACAAAAGAATTCCAGGAGCAATCAAATCACAGTATATTCCTTCCTGTTCCCAGGGCCTCAGAGCACTACTCTATCTCTCAGAAATGAAGCAATCATAATTCTTTGTTCCTGTGTTGTATAACACTGGGACCGTATGCAGTTTCCTGACCCTATATTAAACAACGCAGACATATATTTTTTGTTCCTGCCTTCAACAGTGGAACAAGCCAAAATATCTTAGCTGCTTGCTCTGGGAAGTACCTGATCCCAGAAGAGCAGAATATTTGCCAACTAACAGCTTTATAACTCAGCAGTTTCCTCATAAGGAGTCACTCCAGAATTCTCACTTCCCTTTGCCAAACTGAAGTTATCATGTCATAAACTCTGTTGAAACTTGGCCAGTTTTTTTGCTATGCAAAACCCACTTGAAAACCACCCAACCCAGTTCTTAACACCTTGTGAATATCCTATCTTAATTTCCAATTTTAAGATACTAGTTAGATGTAGTAATAAACCTGTGTTCTTCCTTCAGAAAGCAAAAATTCAGTTTTTTTTTTTTTTTTTCCGGTAGTCCCTTTTGGAGTTCACAGTAATTAACGTTTTGTTAGAAAATGGGAGTGTTTTGCTAATGTCAAGGACATTTTGAGAATTGCTTCCCTTTCAGGAAAAGGGCTATGAAGCCATGCTTTTTTGTTTTTGTTTTTCATGTTAACCTACTTCTGGTGTTATATCTGATTGGACCAAAAATGGTCCAAAAATATTTTCTCAAGACATATTTAAATTTCTGGGGGGAATATCAGTTTCTTTCTCCTTTCTCTGAAATCTTTTTTTTAAAGATTTTACTTATTTATTTGACAGAGACAGAGACAGCTACAGAGGGAACACAAGCAGGGGGAGTGGGAGAGGGAGAAGCAGGCTTCCCGCTGAGCAGGGAGCCTGATGCGGGGCTCGATCCCAGGACCCTGAGATCATGACCTGAGCCAAAGGCAGAAGCTTAACAACGGAGCCACCCAGGTGCTCCTCTCTGAAATCTTTATCCTATTCTTAGCTTCTATATGACAAGTGTATGTTTCCTTTGATTTTCCTAAAACTACAGACACAAAACATTAGTGTGTATAGCAAGGTAAATTGAGATTTTAAATGATGTGTTACTGCAAACTAAAATAAAATTGAGTATTAGACACTCTTGCCTTAAAAGTCCGTTACTCAAATCAGCAAGTAGTGACTTTCCAAGAGCTTTAGTTTCTCAACCACTTGTCAGACAGTGACACTGAGTCCATCAAAACTCAGATCATCAGCCTATATTCTTTCTCCATCATTATTCACAGAAATGTATCTACTCACCTCTACCCAACCTAAGATTGGCCTAAAAGGACATCTTCTGTGAATTACCCTTTAGTGACCTATGCAGTTGTAACTTCAGAGAATTTTTCCCCCTTGTTCTATTAAGTGAAGGGGTGCAATCTAGAGAGTTAGTCTCTCCCTGATATAAATAATGATATCCCTTTCAAAAGGCAGACACATTTAGAGTCAGTTTTGATTTTTAATATTTCTCCAACTAGAGCTGGCTATATAATTGGGGGGGAGTGCCAGTGCAAAATGAAAACCTGAGGTCCCCTGGTCAAAAAGCAAGGAATAAGCCGGACACAAAAGTCCACTTACTCTATGATTTCATCTCTCTGAAATAACTAGAACAGGCAAAACCAGAAACAGAAAGTAGTTTAGTGGTTGCCAGATGCAAGGGGGAGGAGGTGAAGGGGCAAGTGCTTAATGGATGCGGGTTCCCATTCGGTGTGATGAACAAGTACTGGAACTAGATAGTGATGTACTTACCAATATTACCAAACTCTATACTTTAAAATGGCTCAAATGGCAAATTTTATGTTATGTGTATTTTATCTCAGTAAAAAGTAAACTTAAAAAAAAAGCAGGGAGAATGTGCTGATAAGGTACTAAATTAGAAAGCTTATAACTTTCTTCTGCAGTCTTTCAACTGCTCATGTTTAATTTTTAAAAATTTTAATTCCATTATATAGTTAACTCACAGTGTTATATTAGCTTCAGGTGTACACTATTTGTGCAACTTTTCATGTTTTTAAATTTGCTTATTAATATTCTAAATAACTAAAAATTAAAATTTAAGTTGTTAGCATGAATTTTTCCATTTATCTTTATATTTTATAATGCCAGTTCTTTTTTAAGATTTTATTTATTTGTCAGAGAGAGATAGAGCACAAGCAGGGAGGAGCTGAGGGAGACGGAGAAGCAGGTTCCCCACAGAGCAGGGAGCCCGATGCGGGGCTCGATCCCAGGACCCTGGGAGCATGACCTGAGCTGAAGGCAGATACTTAACTGACTGAGCCACCCAGGCGTCCCTACAATGCCAGTCTTAAGTGCAAATAGAAGTGCACTTAATTCCTATGTGGAAACTAACTCAAATATGACCAATTACCGAATATTATCAATTTTACACAATTATTATTTCATAGTTCATACATGTGTATGTATCGTTGTCAGAACAGTAGAAATGCTGCGCAAAACAAACTCAATTTTCTTCATTTCACTTGATACGCATGCCCCATATTTTGCTTACTGAGTAGGCAAAGACTGAAAACAAAACAAAAAACTATGG
Organism: Leptonychotes weddellii; assembly: GCF_054177405.1. Lineage (NCBI taxonomy): Eukaryota > Metazoa > Chordata > Mammalia > Carnivora > Phocidae > Leptonychotes > Leptonychotes weddellii. The sequence goes on from NC_138382.1 coordinate 44,523,529, forward strand.
GTTGCCCTCATAAGTGATTCTATAATACTGGGAAATAACACTAATAAAAAAGAATATGATAAGTTAGTTTGGTTGTTTATGTTTATAGACCACTATTCTCTGCTTTCAGCATTTGAAGCAGAAGTGTAACATCTCTAGGCTTTTAGAGTCATGTATTCATTGGTAGACAAAACACGCAGACCTTGGAGTCACTTTGAGTCTCACTGAACCTTCTTGTTTATGCACTGTTGATCCACCAAAATTCTGTGGTCAGGGGATGGCGCAAATAATATATGTAAATTGGGTATCAAGGAAGTGTAGACATGCATATTGTGTCTATCTCCTTTGTTTAACAACCAGGCTCCATTGTTCCATTCCATTTCCTTCACAAAACACAAACTCAAAGATAAAATTATTAAGAATTTCAAGATGGTGAAAACAGACCATACAACCAGTATGGGGGCCCTTCTGAATGTGGGTCCTATGCAACTGCTAACATACCCGTGAAGTCAGCCTTGCTTCAAATACATTAGTTTATATCTGATTCTAATGCCTAACTTCTCCCATTAAAATTCTCTACTGCCAAAATATTATGTCCACCGTGTTATATTTCATATAGGATCAGGGTACTTTGTGAATCAGGTTGAAGCACATGAAGTTGACAACGTTCAATCAATTTTTAATGTCATGATGGTATATCCACATTTTCAAGGCCATGTTTTTTTTTTTCATTATTATTTGTTTCCACCCAAACATTAGTGGATTAATAAGTTTGTTGTTAAGCTGCCTCATGGTGAGCTCAGCACATTTGAATTGGTGGACCTTCTGATTACCAGGTGTCCCCTAGAGACACACTTAGAGAAGTTGCTTGTCATTTAAGGTTAAATTCCTAAAGAACAAATGCTTCTTTTGAAGAGAAGTTATTTATTTATTTATTTGTTTGTTTATTTAACTACTTATATCTTTTTTAAGTTACAAATGTTTGGTTTTCTTTTTTCCTTATGGTAAAATACTCAAGTTTCATATTCCCTGTATATTTTCTATGCTTTATTTCCTTTGGTCCTTAATTGTGCTTATGATCCCATGATAAGATTATTTCAATATCCTAATTTGTCTTTTTGCCTCTAGTTTATATTAAATTCAATGTGTAGTCCACATTGTTGCCAAAGGGATTACTTAAAATATTTATCTTATTTGAGTTACTTTCCTACTTCAAAATAATTTGATTTAGACTCTTATTGCCTGGTACATAAATTTAGGTTTGATGGATATAATTTACCTAGTGTATGAAACACACTACTGAAAAGGCAGAATTGGTCAAAGAGAGATTTACACGGAGAGTCAATCTCTACAGAGTTTCAGTAGACTCTAACTCTGTAGAAAGACACTGAGTTAGCTAGTAGTCACTTCATTAACTTCAGTTAGAAAGCCAGGAGAAATAGTTACACTTAAAATTTGTGGTAAAATAAATAGGACAAAAAGGAGAAAATAGAAACACTAAAACACTTTCATTCTTGCCCCTATAAAATTGAGCATCACTAAAAATAGAAAATTAAAACTAAAAAGATGGAAGTAATCTGTAAAGATTGCCTGGCATATACTCTTCTTCTGGCTCCAGCTATCCTTCCTTTCAGGATCCCCTCCTTAGGGCAAGGGTGAAAAGTCACAAAGGTATTAGGTAAATCATAATAAGAATGAAAGCCAAATATGATCCACCTAGCACTACTTAGGGTAAGATCTGTGCAGGAGTTTGGAAGGGGACTATGCCTCAAATAAGTTAGGACAAAAAATTCAGTTTTGTACAAAATGTTAACATGATTCTTCCACCTCACAATATTTCTAGGCTCTCAAGACCTATTGCTTTTCCTGTTGAATTTAGTTAAGTCAATATAGGGGATAGATTATGAAGTTGTACATTTATGTTGAACCACCTGTTCCATTTATCAATACTGCTGTCTGAAGGAAAAGTCAGGTAATCAAAGAACTGACAGTAAGCAGAGGCTTATTCTCCAAGATGTCTTTGTCATTTGGGATGCGACTGGAGGGGTTGCACCTACCAGCTTCTTACTTTGAACTCCTTGCTTTGCAACCTTCCAAAGATGTTGAACCTACTCAGAGCATGGTAGGGACACAAGACGAAGCCAAGACAAACCAGACTTCTAACATTTTTTTTTTAAAGATTTTATATATTTATTTATTCATGAGAGGCAGAGGGAGAAATTACAGATTCCATAAAGGCAAGGACTGTACCACATTTCCTCAATAATTGGGCCATTATCATCCATAGTCATGAACACATAATGAGTACTTATAAGCATTTATTGAAAGAATATTTTTCTTAGATTGTAAACCAAATATTACTCATAAGTGTAATGTACATATGCCACAGATTTTGTGAGATTTAAGACTCTCAAAAAAATAAACTAGTTGGCACAGAGTTTGTGCATTCAGTTTTTGGTGCTTCTTTTTTCTTCCTAGTCTCAGCTTCTCAAGCCCCCATGGACACAGTACGTCCCTATTTCAATTGTTGCCTTCTAATCCCTGTAAGATTATAAAATGCCTGTTGGCATCTCCACCTCTTCATAGTCACTCCTGTAGCTTTTATGTATCTTGTCCATTGCTACTTAAGAAACCAGCAAATTCGCTGGTGGGCAGTATGGCACATGGAATGCTGGCCATACCTAAATGAGCACTGCACCCCTTTTGTCCAACATCTTGACTTAGAAATTCCCTGCTGCCTTCACACAGACTTTTGTAGTATATCTTAAAATTCTACCTATCTTTTCTAGTTGTGTTAAGCAAGAGTACTTGTCAGTGCAAGCTATTTTTTCCTAACATGACATGGAATGTAGATATTCTAATACTTCAATTAAGCAAGTTTTACTATAGGCATAGGTTTTGTTTTGTTTTGTTTTGTTTTTTAGTATGAATTGCCCTATTATACAACAAAACCATTAAAAGAAAAACATGGTTGATAATGATACTCTAAGAGTATGTAATTAAAAAACATTTGAAATTGAGGTAAATAATTCTATCCATTTTTAACACAATCACCTTTGTGTCTTACAAGTTTTCAGCTAATATATATAGAGCAATGAATGCATTAATAGAGTATTAGAAGCCTTCACCTAAACAATTTAAGAAATACTAAATACTAACTGTACTGGAACATGCAAAATTAAGCACCTACCAAATCCTGGCTGTCAGACTAGAACAGAAGTCACACTGACCTACCTCTTTATTCTTCCTCTTCCTGCTACTCCAGACCAGGAACATTACACTATTATAAAAATAATAATGTAATGAAAATCATTGATATAAGTGTTCTAGTTATAATCTATAAAATATTCAGTTTGATATTTGACAAGAAATGAGTATGAGATATAACTGAGGAAGTATAATGCAAAAAATGGGAAGATAAGTCATCTATTCACACACATAAAAAATATTAATCTGTTATGAGCTGACATCACTTAAATTGTGAGAAATCAATAAAATACAAGCTTCAACATTTTTATAGACCTTTCATTCATGCATGCATTCATCCAGCCAATATTTGTTGAACTACAGAAGACATTTAGGCAAAGGGGATTCAGTAGAAATCATTTGCTTCTGTAGAAGCCAAGAATCTGTGCTGAAAACCAAATTACTTGGACAATCACACAAACATATTTATCATTGTAAACTGTGATATCCATTGGAAAAAGAGAAAAATAGTATACACTATTGTTGCCTATCTGACAGCCATCACTCCTTCTTCCTTTTTAATGTAACTACACTTTTATGTGGTTAAAATCTCTTGCCACGTCTCCCTTCCTTCCTGCTGGGATGTTCTTGAGTAAGAATGTGAAGCTTGGAGCTCTAGCATGTATCTTACCAAGGTGACCAAGATGAGGAGCTGGGGATGGCAAGTAAAAAGTTTTATTTCTTGCCATTGTTGAGCCACTAGATTCACCTCTTATGTGAAATTGATAGAATTAATACAACTATTCGCATAGTAGTCTGTTATCTGAAGCTAAGCACATCCTATTGAAAGTAAGTAAAAATCAAAACAAAGCATTTTTTCAAACTAATGTTTTAGGAAGGTTATCAGGAAGTTGATTTTATTTTCCCAAAGTCATTTTTACCTTTTGTAATACTCTATGATTTATTGACTACTTACAGTGTACCAGAATCACATGTATTATTTCTAATTATTATAACATTTGAAGGAGAGAGATTATCTTTTTTTTTTCTGATAAGGAAACTGAGATATAGACAAATAAGTAAAAATTTTCAAGATTGTATAGCTAGTGAATGGCGGAGCCAGAATTCTAATCCATGACTCAATGACACAAAGCCCAGGATTTTCCCAATAAATCATGGTAAATATCTCATCACTTTGATATTTAATTGATTCACCTATTGACTTATTATTAGGAAAATAAAAAGCATGCCACTCAATTAATTTTGATCATAGAATTAAGGGGGGAGTAAAGAGCCTCAGGTCACATACTCACAGACATATTTATTGATGTCACTTTTTTTTTAAGATTTTATTTATTTATTTGTTAGAGAAAGCATAAGCAGGGGGAGCAGCAGACAGAAGGGGGAAGTAGGCTCCCCACTGAGCAAGGAGCCTGATGTGGGACTCGATCCCAGGACCCTGGGATCATAACCTGAGCTGAAGGCAGACGCTTAACCAACTGAGCCACCCAGGTGTCCCATCATATTGGTTTCTCAGGAAACTTTATGAAATCAGGAGTAGTGTAATACCAAACATACTCTGCAACTTAGTAATTTTTTTCTTTTCGTGAGTAGAATAGAATTCGTCATAAATTTTTATCTTCTCTAAGAAGTCATAGGAAATTTAACAATATAAAATGGATACATTTAAATCTTTTAAGTTCTTAGTACAAGAAAAATATTCTAAAAAATTTATTTATATATATATATATAAACACACATATGCATAATTACTAGAAGCAGCTCTCAATTACCTCCATATGACTGTTCACACTTAGCAATATCATATTAGCTAATGATTTTAAATGGGTATTTCATTCAAAGAGTTAGGTGTGTATTAGAAAGAATTAAGGTTGACAGTATTGCTGACTCCTGTATGCTAGTGTAAATGTTACTTTTTATCATTTCTATCATCACCCATAGAAATTTAGGCTATTGCTCCTAAAGGTTTAAAAACAATTTTTAATGAAATTCTGATTTCTCTGCCTCACTAATACAACCTGTTAAAGCCAATAAGGCATTTTAGACCTATTTAGGAGTAGTGAACTCAAGGGAACAATGTTTCCCAGGGAAATGATAGTGGGATACAGAGCCTTTCATTTCTGGGTCACTAGTTTGAAAGTAGCTCAGGTTGTAAGTGATGGAAAGTCATTACTGTTCAATGGCCTATGTGAAATTAGTTGGTGGTTTCAGTCCAATTCCTAGTGAATAGGTGTTCACATCCCAATTGGCATTAATTGACATGCATGTTGACAGTTTTATTATGAGGAAGGGCTACAGGAATTGCAAACCTAATTTTAGAGCACACCACACATAATAGCATGGCTGAGGGAAGGTATGTCTCTAAGAATATAGCCAGGGTAAGAGTCTGAAAATTGTTTCTCCTCATAAGTTCCTTTGAAAGGTTTCTTTGGTGCTCAGAATTTTTACATGGCAAAGGTGTATTGATAACATTGATCTAGTCTATCCCTAACATGGTTGCACATTTTTGGGATAGGCTTTTTAAAATCCCTAATTATTGGAAACATCTGTCCACAAAACCAATAATTGTTACTTAGAATCCATCCAAACACTAGTTCTTAATTTTCTTAAAACAATTAAGTAATGATCACTTGGCTAGATCCAGTAATCAATATTGTTTGTTTTTCTAGATGATGATGATGATATTCAACCAAATTTGGAAGTGAAATAGAATGTACCTCATAGATGTTCAGCAAAATTCTATGACTCAAATAGCAATAACACAGACTTCCTAATTTAGGGAAGTTTGCACCTATCTATATCTGATCTTTCCTAATTATTTGACAGGTATGTTGCCAGGGCTGGAAAGCCAATTAAATGAGAATCTCAGATATTCCATTAAGCAAGCAAATATGTACTGAACAGAGATAGTGCTTACTGAATGTTTCATATGGGAGAAGTTGGATAGTATTATCCACTAGACATAATTCTCTCTCTCTCTCTCACACACACACACCAATTAGAAAACAAACACACATTTATTGAGTACCTATTATTTTATTATTTTCCAGGAACTTTAGGCTTTTTCAATATGATAGTTCATTTAATAGTGACAAAGATCATGAGGATTGTCATTAGTTCAATTTCGTAAGTGAGGGAAGAGACTTCGAGAAATAAAAGAGCTTTTCTGTGTTCCAGTGGCTGAATCATAGGGCTGAATCATAGAAATCACATTCTATGTTTTCTTGACTTCAAAATCTTTGTTTATTCTACTATATTAATATAGGAACCTGATTTCAACTTATGATTTAGGAGTCCATAAGCAAGTCATTTATACTCTTTTAGATTTTTTTATACGTAAATAAGAGAGTTGAACTAGATGCATTCCCAAATCACTGTTAACTCAACTGTCTTAAGATTTTGACAATGTTTTGGTTTGATGATACAGACAATAACTGGAATCCTTAAAGAAGATGTTCTATTTATAGTGCATCCTTTTTTTAAAAAGACTGTATTTATTAATTTGAGAGAGAGAGAGAGAAAGAAAGAGAGAGGGGAGGAGCAGAGGGGAAGGGAGACGGACAAACGGACTCTGTGCTGAGCATGGGGCCCAATGCGGGGCTCCATCCCAGGACCCTGAGATAATGACCTGAGCTGAAACTAAGAGTCAGTTGCTCAATTGACTGAGCCACCCAGGGGCCGCTATAGTGCATCTTAATAGTAGGTCCTACACAGGGTGCGAGGGGAAAATAGAATCACTTGTTTAAATACTAAGAAACTTACATTAGGGACTACTGGGTAAAAACAAATTACATGCAAGAAATAGGTCAAGAATGACAATGGACATTCGTTGCTTTGCTAGAAAAAACCAGTAAGCCAAACCCTAATAGGCAAATGAGAATTCAAATTCATTCCTGGTTGGAATTTGTTGCTACTACTTCCCATTTGGAAGGCTCTAGGCTCAGAATCCCAAGATATGATGTACTTTTTTTCCCTCTCATGTCACAGTGAGGGATGTCTACACTGTCAGATTCCCTGTGAGACACTACCATGAATGTGGTAGAAATCAGATTGGGTCTCAAAGGGTAACAGTATCTTCCCAAGGCAGATGAAAAAGCGTGGGTATTCCCAGACTTGTCACTCTGATTTCAGAATTACTGAAATTGCTGGTGAAAAATGTTTCTTTCTTTCTTTCTTTCTTTCTTTTTTTAGTGAATTGCACTGGGTATAAACAATATAGGAAATAAAAGAACTGTTATTAAAATCAGCTACATAGAATGAATGAGAAATTTTCACATCCTTCCAATCTGATTAGCCACAATGAAGGCTGCTACAAGACCTATGATACAAATTTTTATGAATTATGTGGAGAATTATAAAACTATTAACTTTGTTCAAATTATTCACTTATAAGTAAACACAAAAAGATACTGGATTTGACCAAAAAACTTTTAAGCTCTTCTGCTAAAACTGCTTATAGAGTCCATCAAATATTTCCTTAAGAGTAATATTACAGATAGATAATTTTCATCCATTGAGGATGGGTTTGGTTTGAGGAGACGATAACCAGGTATGGTGAATTAAATAAAAGATTCCAGGTGAAAAATACTGTTTTTGATCAAGTTGACATGTGACTAAAAGATAGTATGAGTGATTTGTGTGTCTGTGACTTATAAACTAGCACTGATGACCATTCCAAAGGAAGAAGACCAAAAAAATTTAAGTAGTGTTAGAATACTAAACAGTGTCTGAAATCCTCTTGAGATGGCTATTCTGAAAGAAGATTCGATCTGTATTTCAGTTTTTACATGTTTACAGTTTTGTATGTTTTGCACATTAATTTTATTCAACAGTCATATTAGGTATAGAAAGCAAATACAATACACCCAAACTAGACATATTAAAATCTGCTAATCATACAGAACAAATCATGAGAATGAGCTTTTTAAAAAATTCAGCCAATGGTTAACCAAAATTATTACAACTAACAGTGTTCCCACTGTTAATAAAACCACTAGACCAGATCATCAAAACCCTAAATTTCTTGTTTTGTGCAGCACCTTAAGCAAGATGATATCATCTTATCATCTCCAATTAATATCTTTAATTTTCATAACATTAGTAATACTTAGACTTATTTTGATGGTCAATTAAATATTGCATATGAGGTTGTCTTGTCAAGTGGAAAATGTTATAGGAAATTAATATCTTAATTATGTTCATCCTCTCATTGTTATTTTTGGTGTTATATCAGGTAGGCTGCTATATTCAACCAAATAATAGGTAGTTGATTTCAGAGGGGTATAAACAGTAAATTTGTTGTCTCATGTAACAATTAACCCAAGGTATTCCAGCTTGGAGAATGATATTTAATGACTTAGTGATGTTGTCAATAATCCATCTTTCTTCCATTTATCACCTTGCCATTCTTATGATGGTCTTACTTCCCTTTGCAAGATGGCTACATTATTTCCAAGCAACACATCCAAATCTAACAACAACCAGAGAGCTAGAAAATATTTTTCTCTTGTTGAAGAATAAGGCTCCATTATTCAGAAGTTCCCTATTCCTAGGTAAATCTTTTCTCAGTCTTACAGGACATAGCTGGGTTACATGGCAAGACCAAACCAGAAACTGACAGGAGAAGTAAGATTATCACAAGGCATTAGTCTAATTATGATTTTCTCAGAACTGGGAAAAGGTCAAATTTCCAGGGAGGTGACTATCTAAACTAAATCATGGCTCTGTTAGAAAGGTATTCAACAATACTTATCATAAATGCCTATTGGTTCAGGGCTTTTGTTGTTTTTGTCACTGGAAGATATTAAGTCCTTATCTTCGAGTCCCAGAGCATGGGTGATCTAGTAGTTGTGTAACTGAAAAGTGTTCATAGCTGTTCTTCATTAAAAAACTCCTATATCTTCGTAGTACGGGAGAGGCAGAGTCCCCTCCTTCCTACCCCAACAACAGCCAAAGGGCAACATTTGGACTCACATTTTTATATAGTCCCAATCTACTATCTGTATTTGATTGACCAAGCCCATCCGAACTCTTCCTTATGAATTTTTAGAATAAATGCTAAGTGCAAAATTTAGGAAGTTTTGACAAATATATAAGTTGAATAACCACCATGTGATCATGGTATAGAACATTTTTTTCTCTCCATGCCTCCCACCCAGAACTCTGTCCACCTCTGATCTACTTTTTGCCATTTTACTTATGCATTCTCTAGAATTATGCAGTCTCTTGTGTCTGGCTTCTTTCATTTTCCATAATATTTATGTGATTATTGTATTTAATGCTAACTGGTTCCTTTTTATTGCTGAGTATTGCTGTGCCACATATGTTAATCTCTTCATCATTTGATGGATGTTTATTATGAATACAGTTACCTTGAATATTAAAGTTTACATCTTTGTGTGGACGTATGCTTTCATTTCACTTGAAATGGGACTGTTGGATCAAAAAGTAATTAAGGCAAATTTGTGTTTTCCTTTATAAGTATACATTTAGCTTTCTGAGAAACTACTCTTCAACTGTCTAAAATGTCTATAGATATGAGAGATCCAGTTATTTTTCTTCTGTGAAGTCACTGTTCAAATCATTTGCCCATCTTTATAGGGCTGTTTTCTTACTATTAAGTTGTTCTTTAAATATGTAGGGGAAAAAAGTCCTTATTAGACATAGGTATTTTTTTATAAAAGATTTTATTTATTTATTTAAAAGAGAGAGTGAGTGAGAGAGCATGAGCAGGGGGAGGGGAGAAGCAGACCCTGGGATCATGACCTGAGCCAAAGGCAGTTGCTTAGCTGACTGAGACACCCAGATGTCCCAGACATATGTATTTTGAATATTTTTTCATAGTCTGTGCCTTACCTTTGTGTTTGTTTTCTCTACAGTGTCTTCTGGAGAATAAAAGTTATTTTTTCTTTTATACTTCTTGATTTTCTGTGCATCCTATCTCAAAGACATTGTCTAACAAATGTCATAAATATTTCCTCCTATGTTATATTCTAGGAATTTTATGGTTTTAGCTCTTACATTTAAGATTAAGATTATGTTAAGTTAGTATTGGTTTATGCTGCCAAAGCTTAATTTTTATGTATAGATGTCCAATTTTTCTAGCACCATATATTGAAAACAATATCCTTTCTCCACTGAATTCCCTTTGCACCTTTGCTAAAAATTAACTGACTATATACACTGGGGGCTATTTCTAGCCCCTGTTCTTTTCCACTCTTTCAACACCACACTATCTTGATTAATGTAGATTTATTGTAAATCTTAAATACATATCAAGTTCTTGTTTTTTAAATTGTCTAGGCTATATGCATTTCCATATAACTTTTGAACTATCTTGTTAATTTTAACAAAGATACCAGCTAGGATTTGCTGAGGATTGTGTTCAGACTTTAGATTAATTTGTGAAGGAATCTGAACATTGAATCTTCTGATTCATGAATATGTTGTATTTAAATGTCTTTCTCAGCATTAGAGTTTTCAGTGTACAGTTCTTATACATATGCTATTAAATAATTCCAAAATATTTCATATATTTGATGCTAATATAAATGGTACTGATTCTTTCATTTCAATTCCTAATTTTTCATTGTTATTGAAAAAAAGGACAGTCAGTTTTTTAATTTACCTTGTATACTGCAAACTCACTAAACTAATTACTCTGAGTAGCTTTTTTACATTCCTTAAGATAATCTACATAGAGAAAAATACCATCTGTAAATCTATGCCTCCTAAATTTTTTCCTTGCATTATGGAAGTCTAAGACCTCAAGTACAGTGTTGAATAAAAGTGGTGAGAGTGGAAACCCTTGCTTTTTTGAGATTGTGGATTAAAACCTCCAGTGTCCCATTAAGTATAATAGTAGTAGTAGTAGATATTTTGTAGCTGTCCTTCTTCTGATTAAGATATCCCTTTTATTCCTGGTTTGCTGAAAGTGTTTAATGTAAGGAGACTGAATTTTGTCAATACTTTATTTATATGTTGAGATAATATTTTTGTGTTTATTCTAAGAATATAGTTAACAACATTAATTTTTACAGGTTAGCCTTGTATCACTAAAATATATCCAAATTGGTAATGATGTATTAGGCTTTTTATATATTGTTGGATTCAGTTAGCTAAAATTTTGCTAAGGATATATTGCTTAAGGTCATAAGGGGTATTGAGCTGTATGGTTTCTTTACCTTTTTCTCCCCCCACCCAAGTACTTGCTGTTAATAAAAATTCCAAACGAGTGTGAAACCACTAAATGGGGTTCAAAAAACTTATGCAAAACCTGACAGATCTAAAGGAGAAATGAAAAAATCAATTACAGAGTTATATTTTAACAGGTCCCTTTTAGTAATAGATGGAAAAAGTAGAAATAAGTAGGAATGTAGACAGTTCGAACAACCTTATCAACAATCTTGACCTGACATTTTAAAACATTTCACTGAACAATAACAGAATACACATTTTCAAATGCTCAAAGAAATCTGGCAAAATAGACCATATTTCAGGCCATAATACCAGTTTCAATAGATTTAAAAGATTGAAATGAACATATGATGTCATTAACTATATGAAATTAAATTGGAAATCTGTGACAGAAAGATATCTAAAAAATCCCTAAATATTTGGAAATTAAACAACATATTTCTGAATAGGATATTGATCAAAGAAGAAATCATATTAAATAAGAGAAATTATATTTAACTAAATGAAAATGAAAACACAACATATCAATATTTATGGAATGGAGTTCCAACAGTGACCAGAGGGAAATGCATCCTATTAAATGCTTATATTAGACAGTAGGTAAAGTCTCAAATGAATGATACAAGCTTCTACCTAAATAAACTAAAAACAACAACAAAACAAAACAAATCAAACTAATTTAAACCTACAGCTACTAGAAAAAGGGAAATAAAGACAAGAGCAGAAGTATATGACTCTGAAAAAAGAACCACAATTAAAAAAAATTTAATACATGAAACCAAAAGCTAGTATTTGGAAAAGATCAAAAAAATCATACTAAGGAGAGAGAGAGAAGACACAGGTTACTAGTACCCAAAATAAATGAGGGGACATTGTGACACTTTCCATAGGCATTAAAAGTATATTTACATAGCATTGAAAGAACTTTTTACCCATTCCTCCTTGTAAGATGGAATGGATAGATTCCTTGAAAGATTACAACTGCCAGATTCATTCAAGGAGGAATTATTAGCCTGAATAGCCTACATCTATTAAAAAAATTGTGTTCACAGGTAAAATTTTCCTATAAATTTTCCAGTTGCACACACTTCATAATAAATATTAGTTGTCATCACTATTAATTTTTTGTTCAGCTATTTCCTAAGTTTTTATGTAGTATGGACAATCCCCCACCTACAGTGGTTTAAATTATGACTTTTTGACTTTACTATGGTACAAGGGCACATACTTCAAATTTTGAATTTTCATATTTTCTCAGGTTAGTGATTTGTGGTCTGATATTCTCTTGCAGTGATGAGCATTTTTCACTTTCAGTACAGTATTCCATAAATCATGTGAGGTATTCAACACGTTATTATAAAACAGGCTCTGTGTTAGATGATTTTGCCCAACTGTAGGCTAATGTAAGTGTTCTGAACACATTTAAGGTCAGCTAGACCAAGCTATGATGTTTGGTAGGTTGTGTGTATTCAATGTATTTTTGACTTAATGACATTCCAACTTACGATGGGTTTACTGGAATGTAACCTTATTGATATTGAGAAAGATCTGTATATTTTAATTCAGAGACAGCTAAATTTTACCTAATTGGCCAATATTATTTTTTTAAGGGCACTGTGACTTTATCAAATATCTTCCCTAACCTGGTTGGCTCAAAGACAGTAATAGTATTCTTATTCATTTAATATGGCATAGATTATATTTATTTCAATTACTTATAATACTAAAGCTTCTTTTTTTCACATAATATCCTTATTTCCTCATAATGCTAAATATTGACCTTGCCTTTAATTTTTTTCAGAAACATGATTTTTGATCTCATTTACTATACTATATACCATATTGAGCGAAACAATGCACTTCTTTGTAAATTGGCATATCTATTTATACCAATTGGCATATCTAATAGTTCCCCAAATTCCTTCCTTTCTACTACTTAATATCCTTTAAAAATTATACGAATAAAGAAGATTTAACAGAACAGTCTTTCTATTGTTACAGAATGAATCTGGAATATAAAACATGATAAATGCATGAGAACTCATTCAAAATATGGTTATATTGCTATAGGCATATTGGACAGTGTAATTCAATAACAATTCTGGAAAAGGCATGTTTAAACTTTATTAAGGAGTGTTTTTTGAAAAGAAACAAATCTGCCTTTAAATTTGATTGAAAAAATGCTTAACTACTCAATTTCTTCAACAAGCTTTGTTTGCATATAATTCAGTTCCACTGCTTTGTGACTGTACATTTGCATTTAAATAGATTCATCTTCAAATGATGTGCAACATACAATACAAATGTGGGCATGTGAGGCTATTTTGTAAAAGAAATTTTTCCTGACCTGATAGTCCAAAATGCTATTAAGCTCTCTTTGACATTTTAAAAATTGTACAATGAATTTTATCACAACTATAACTCACAATGAAATTACAATTTGGAATGATTTTTCAATGTGTGTCTTGAATCTGACTCTGTCATTTTTCACCTCATTCTAATGCAGATTGACAAAACCAAATGTCTGAGCCACTTCCTTAACCTCTAGTCTGGGTAGGTGCTTATGCAATTTAAGATAACTCAAATGACATTATGTACTTTTATTGATTTTTCCTTCTGAGTAGCGGTGTCTAATTGACTTCTAATACTGGCAGGCAAAATTCTCTCACATTATATAATGAGTATGTTAAAGCTACACCCACTAAAGTATTAATAATACTTTAGAATTGAAGCACAGATAACAATAAGATCTTAGAATACTTGCTCATATCTAAACCCTCACCACATTTTATATGCATGTACCATAAAGTACTTGTACCTGACTTGCTTCCCTGCCAGAAAACTAGCTTAAAAGACTATTACATAATACATTATATAAAGGCTTCTAGAATATTCTTGATTTCAAGATGGTCAGTTTTGTTTTCTTTTGTTTTTGTTTTATTTTTTCTTTTAGGTCTCACCTCAACTGCCATCTGTATAACAATGTAATTTTCTGCTTACTATTCAGTTTCTAACTTTCTTTTTTTTCCAGAAAATATCTTTTTAGAGAGAGAATGAGTGTGTGAGCAGGAGGAGGGGCGCAGGGAGAGAGAGAATCTTCAAGCAGACTCCCCACTGAGCATGGAACTGTGGGGCTCAATCCCAGGACCCTGAGATCATGACCTGAGCCAAAATCAAGACTCGGTCGCTTAACTGACAGAGCCACCCAGGCATGCCCAGTTCCTAACTTTTAAATATTTTATTACTTGCCTATCCCACTAGAGTAGGAACTACATGAATATATTATATTCAATGCAGTTGAATTCATTCATTTGGAAACCACCTCTTTCTGAAAGGTGTTCCTCTCTCCCTTCCTTTCTTTTTTTCTTCCTTTCTTCTTTTCTTTCTTTCTTTCTTTCTTTCTTTCTTTCTTTCTTTCTTTTCTTTCTTTCTCTCTCTCTCTCCCTCCCTTCCTCTCTCTTTTCTTTTCTTTTTTTTTTCTTTCTTTCTTTCTGAAACGTCTTTCTTTTGGTGGGCACTGATCTCTACTAAACCTAGTGGTAGGCAATAGGACTTAGATATGACCTAATCTGTGGAATCCCAATCTCATGGTCAGAGCAATTAATTCTTAATGTAGGCTTCAATTAAATGAATTCAAACTTGAGTGAAGCCCAAGAAGTAATTCCCATATGGACTTCTCTTTCACCTTTGGAAACAAATGAACAAGAACTGGTGATAATTACCTTCAGACCCAAAGGAGAGAACCTACGTAGTAGGAAGGCCAATATCCAGAAAACTGAAAACAGAAATGAACAAAAAGAACTCCCAACCTGGTCACATCAAAAGAATGTTGAATCAAGCTGTACCTGAAGATGTGCTCTGGAAATGATATATTAACATGCTGCAAGAAAATGATACTTTGCTTAAGCTACATGGGACTGGTATTGCCCTTCACATGCTAATAATTTCATAGTTTACATATTTTCTCCAAGGAGATTATACTGATATATATTTAACAGCCAGATCTTTAAAAATAGATCTGGATTTGTAATGCTTGCTGATACCATCATGCTGTCATTGGACATAGAATTAGGAAGAGAGTCACACAATCAGCTGTCACAAATCAGTGGGAGCCACTTAAGCCATACCACTGAGGTTGAGCTGTAGCTGTGTCATAACTAGCTCCTTAATTTCAATAATTAAGTGTATTTGTGTGTGTGTGTGGGGGGGGGAAATGCTAGATTGTGATAAAATGGTGAAAAAAATATTTGAAATATAGTATCTAAGAGTTTGTCTGCTCTGCTTCACAATTTACATGTTATTATCTGAATTGTGGATCGTAAAGAGAGATTTAGTTTCGCAGGTTATCATGAAGTGTGGACCGTGGATTGGAAAAGTAGAGGTAGAGGCAGATACATGATGAAGCAAATTAAGCTTAAGTATCTGGAGCCTTCATTTCCACAGGTCTCTTCCCGGACAACAGAATGACACATGTATGTACATAATCATACATTTTTATAAAATTGCAAAAGTTAAAATATTTAGCCTGTGTCATTTAAGACCGCTGTCTTTTGCAGCTTCCTATACTATCTGCGGTGTGTAATGCACTGAGTGGCCATATATGTTTGCAGGTTCAACTAAAATCCAAGTATATGAGGGGGGCAATGGGCATGTAGATAGGGACAAAGGAGGGTGGTTGGTGCTGACTATGTGAGAATCAGTAGCATACAAATGTTTCTTGAACTCATGAAAAAGCCTAACAATCCAAGAAATATGTGCAAATTAAAAAAACAATGGCTAAAATTAAAATACTGGAAATAGCATCATTGAAGCGGTATGGAGAAGGAAACCAGGAAAGAAAACTATAGGAGGGGACAGAGAACCCTGTAGTGGTGTGGAGGTTACTGGAGGTCTGAGTTTTAAGAGGAAGATTGACAGGATGACCTCATAAAAGAAGAGAACTGAAATGAAGCAATTAGATCTGGTTAATAAGAAATTAATAAAAATGTACCAATTTGACAGAGTTCTAGGAGAAGAAACCAGATGGCCATAAGACAAGGAAGAAATAATAAGTGCTACTCTGGAGAAAAGAAAGGTAGACAACAACACTTTCAAAATGTTTGGGTGAGATATAGAAATGTAATAGCTCCAAGATGATCCCGAAGGTTTAATACTAGATTTGAATATTCTACATACACACTCAAGAGTTAATCTATTTAATTACCTTGTATATGTATGTATATAATATAATGCGTATGATTACTTCATCTCTAGGTACAAATCAAAGCAATACTAATTAGATTATTATTAAAATTCTCACATTTAAGAGACTAAACATTTAAAGATGGACTGAATAAGCACTCATCTAACGTTTGAATTTCTGTGTTCCCTGTTTAGCTTTTTACAAAATTTTGTTTTGCTAGAGTACATTTATTTTCTTGAAGGAGATGAAAAATGAAATGAAAATCAGAGGGTAAATTGCAATGGCTAATTGTTCAAGCCTAATGAAAGCTATGTAGGCCAGATAGTTTTAGAAAACTTTTTCAAAGCTAAATTGACCCAAACCCTCATGGTCTACTTGCCTAGGAACAATTTTCTTCCAAAAGTTAATATTCAAGAAAGTATTACTTGGTGCTTATTTAGTAATATATCTATTTCTCCATAACAACCTCTGCAGGAAACATTATGTATCACTTTTCAATGTTTCCAAATTTTGTTACTTCTGAAAAAAAATTTAGACACATTTTGCCACATTTACAAAATATAGAGCAAGAAGAAGACTGTTTTGAGGTTGTGAGCATTTTTCTTCATAAAGGATGTGACAAGGAACAGTTTTAGTCAGCCTTATCTTCCACGGGTACAGTGCCAGCACATTGGGGATGGTACATTTTTTATTATTTCCATTACAGCCACTGTCAGTTTGGGAAATATTAATTTTGTCTAAATACACAGCTTGCACATTTTGAATCATCATTTCTGGAAATAGCAAAAACACAGTATCAGGCTTAATGTTATGTTGCATATTATCTGAAAATGGAGTACTCTACCAATGGAATTCTGTTGGTTCCGAACTTTTTAAAGTGTAAACA
This sequence comes from Leptonychotes weddellii, assembly GCF_054177405.1. NCBI lineage: Eukaryota > Metazoa > Chordata > Mammalia > Carnivora > Phocidae > Leptonychotes > Leptonychotes weddellii. The sequence continues at coordinate 44,540,979 of NC_138382.1, forward strand.
ATGCATTTTTTTCACTTTTTAAACTGAATACATCAAGACTCTTACACTACAGCGCACTGTTGGTACCCTGACGGAAGGAGAGGCCATGGAAGACACTGCTAACACAGGAAGGCTTCCTACTCTGTGGGGGACTGAAAAGGCAACCAGAAAGATCAGAAGCTCGGAGAACTTGACAACTAGGAGCCTGCGCTGAATGGGTGGATGTTAGAATCCAAGAGTTTGGCCTGAGCTTGAATCTCTCTTTTGTTGCTGGCTGCTGACAAATTATATAACTTCTATAAGTTATAGAAGTGAAGATGGCATTGTAATGTTCTGTAATCTTTTATTGTTTATTGTGAAAGTCAAATAAAATAATAATTATAAAGTGTTTGGTATTTTACCTGGTACATTATTAACAATTAGTATTTACTATTACAATTGTGTGAAATAAAGGGACATGAAGAAGATAAATGGATTCTGGGACTGGAGCAAGAAGAAAAAAAAAAGATTGGTTTGAATACTTCTAGTATTCTATACATGACTGTGGGATCTCTAGAAATTTGGGAAGACCTAGAACATAATAGTGAAGACATCTATCTTTAACATTCATTTAAGAACACTGACAAAACCTGAGTAGTAACTGTTGAAGTAAATGTTTAGACTAAATGATACCTCGAATGTTTAGTGCTTTTTAGCCTACCCACTGAATGCTTGATACACTAACTGTATTTTTCTAATCCATTTAAAAGATTTTTTTTTTTTTTTTTTTTTTTTTTTAGAGAGGAAGTAGGGGGGTGGTGCAGAGAGAAAATCTTAATCAGGATCCACACCCAGCACAGAGCCAGACACAGGACTTGATCTCACAACCCTGAGATCACGACCTGAGCTGAAATCAAGAGTCAGATGCTTAACTGACAGAGCCACCTAGGAACCCCTCTAATTCATTTAATTAAATGCGCTTAAGTCAAAAGTTTTTGTGAGGACTTAAGGATACCAAATAATGAAATATGAAATGTGCTATAAGAGCTAGAATTTTATTTTATTTTTTTAAAGATTTTATTTTATCTATTTATTTGAGAGAGAGGGAGAGAGAGCACAAGAGGGGGAAGGGTCAGAGGGAGAAGCAGACTCCCTGCTGAGCAGGGAACCTGATGTGGGACTCAATCCCTGGACTCCAGGATCATGACCTGAGCTGAAGGCAGTCGCTTAACCAACTGAGCCACCCAGGCTCCCAGGAGCTAGAATTTTAAAGATAATATTTATAACTACTAACCAAAGTCCCCTGGACCAGTACATATTCTGTGAAAATTAGTTTTGTAAAATATCTTGGATCCAAGAAATAGATGATCAATCTTAAACCAATCTTAAGTCACTGTTTAAAAATTACAGAATTCGGGGCGCCTGGGTGGCTCAGATATTGTGAGATCCCAGAAACTTTACCTACACAACTAGCCCATTCTGTGAGTATGCATGTTTTCTGTAACTGCTTCAGTAAAGAAAGGAGAGGAGGTCAAAAAAAGTAACAGGAGAGAAAAATATCTAAATAAACACTTTTGAACCTTAGTTCCTTTCCTAAGTAGAGACATTTAGAACATTCAGTCTCTTAAAATTGTTTACCTGTTAAATTTGAGTTGCATGTGAGGGATATTTTATCTAGACTATGAAAAATTCCCAAAATATAATTTTGTTATAATATTTGAACTTCAAGTAGAAAGCTGAATTTGAACTCACTGTACTAGGCAAATCACATAAAGGTTTTCCTTCCACATAACATTTTTCAACTAAATCTAATACCTCGAATCTCATGAATCTTGGTCTTTATATAAAATGTCATTCGGCATCCCCACATAAACTTTCTAGTATTCGTAGTGTCATACCAAACTAACAAAAGAGTATGATTTACTCTCATTTCTTTCCACCTAAGAGAATTTTGTTGGGATGGTATAAAATATTTCAGAAAGCTTTGAAGCTAAAGCAAAATATTCCAAATGATTTATTTCTCTCTCCAGCTCCTAGCATCTCCATCTGAATTTCTTACCTCCTGCCTAAATACCTGTACATTCTCCTCAGTCTTCAATGAAATATTCTGATGAAGACTTGATCAATTCACATTTGAAATTTTGAGAACTTTTCTTTACCTCATTTTTTTCTACAGGTTCAGAAATATTTATCTATCTAAATATCAGCTATATTTGTCTCCTTGTTTTTCCAACAATATCCATCCTTTACTAGGATGCAAATTTACCGACCTACTGTGTAAATCATGTGTTGCTGACTTGCTGGTCCTAAGATTTATGCTTCCAAAATGAAAGTGAACAATTCTATATTCCTTACCTCACTGGAATATACACTGCAGGTCTTTTATGGGGAAATATTATTAACTAGGAGATGTTTGTCCCAGCTAGCCTTACTTTCTTCTTAAATTTCATGGCCTTTTTTCCTTTTTGACAACTCCATAGTGCCCATTCCCTGCCAGCTCCCTAAATTGGGGAGATCTATATTTAATCTACTAGCCAAATGTATTAGCTAATCCATCTGAATGTTCATTATTCACAGATCAACGAAGGGCATTTACATCCTCTATTGTATCAAGAACCAAAGGAAAGTACCTAACTGTGGAATTTCAGGAAATGTGAACTATAGCAGGGAAGGTATTTTGGGGATGTATTATTGATAAAATATCCATCCCCCTTTTATAATTAAAGCCTCCATCATAAAATGTACAGATCTCATCTATACCAACAAACTGTATAACATAATAAACTGGGCTCAATCATCATAAAGTGTCTGGGTTCAGTTTCCAATTAATACACTTCACTAAGTAACTTTAACTGTACTCTTTCTATAACCCTTATAAACCCTTTATAAAATCAGTTGAAGGGTGCCTGGGTAGCTCAGTCGGTTAAATATCTGACTCTTGGTTTCCACTTAGATTATGATCTCAGGGTCGTGAGATCAAGCTCTGTGTCGGACTCAGTGCAGAGTCTGCTTGGGATTCTCTGCCTCTCCCTCACCCTCTCCCTCTCCTTACCCTCCCAAATAAATAAATAAATAAAATCTTTAAAAAATCAGTTGAAGATTAAAAGACAATGGATATCAGATGCTTAGAATTGTGATGTACAAATGAATAGTAACAGCCACCTCAAAGAGAAGGATAATGGAAATGATGATATGATGATAATGATGTTTCTTTTTTTTTATTCTTATGTTAATCCCCATACATTACATCATTAGTTTTAGATGTAGTGTTCCATGATTCATTGTTTGTGCATAACACCCAGTGCTCCATGCAGAATGTGCCCTCCTCAATACCCATCACCAGGCTAAGCCATCCTCCCACCCCACTCCCCTCTAGAACCCTCAGTATGTTTTCAGAGTCCATCGTCTCTCATGGTTCGTCTACCCCTCCGATTTCCCCTGCTTCATTCTTCCCCTCCTGCTACCTTCTTCTTCTTCTTCTTTTTTTTCTTAACATATATTGCATTATTTGTTTCAGAGGTACAGATCTGAGATTCAACAGTCTTGCACAATTCACAGCGCTTACCAGAGCACATACCCTCCCCAGTGTCTATCACCCAGTCACCCCATCCCTCCCA
>NC_138382.1:44545053-44563186 GCF_054177405.1 Leptonychotes weddellii
TCTGACTGCCAGCATTGTAGCACCTAATGGTTAGCAGACAATAATTTTGGAGTAAGTCCTAAGAGGAACTAAAGTTTACCCTAAAACTAATTTTAGAGACAAATTCTAAGAAAAAGCTAAACATGAAACAGAGACATAGAGTCAATGAGGCTACATTTAAAATTCTTAAGGGAAATCTCAAATAACCATTTAATCAAAAGTCTAATGTGGTAATTGCCAGCAATCTAATCTATTCATTAAAGTGTCACCACTAATGACTAAACTTGTAAACACTGTGTTTGCCAAAGTTACAAATACATTCTTATTTTTAAAATTTTATCACTGAAATATACATTTCTTCATTTTTGTTTTTCCACACTTAGTATGAATGATGGAGATTTATTAAATGTGTTCCACTTTATTGCTATGTATGACAGATTTTCTGAATAGTGATACTAGAAATTAACATTTTTCCCTTTTTTTTAAGATTTTATTTATTTATTTGAGAAAGAGAGAGAGCATGAGAGGGGGGAGGGTCAGAAGGAGAAGTAGACTCCCCGCTGAGCAGGAAGCCCAGTGCGGGACTCAATCCTGGGACTCCAGGATCATGACCTGAGCTGAAGGCATTCACTTAACCAACTAAATTTTCTTAATACAATTAATGCTAGCCTAAGTTTGGGGTATTTAATTTGGGAGTCAGGAAGAGGATGCTTGGAGAAAAAGAAGAGGAAAAAACCAGCTGGGAAAATACTGTAATATCTGAGTTGGGAGAGAAACTGAAGTCCTACATTCTCAAGCTCACTCTTTTATTTCAGATGTTAAAATACTGATTATTTACCACAATGATTAATTCAGACTTCTTTACATGAGACTTATATCTAATAATTCAAGTTCCAATCCTGTGTTAGATTCTAGAAAAGCAAAGCAGTCAGGACAAAGCCCCTGACCTGGTAGAGTTCATGGTATCATGGGACACAAATAGGAATAGAGATGGCTATACAAAATCTGGGATTACACAGATATAAATTATAATTACAAGGGATAAAGAATTATGAGGATTACTTCATACCTCAAATTTTGAGATCTATATCTTAAAGTATAACTGTGCTCACCCTCAAATTCTGGATAGTATTTTCCTTGACTTCAACTAATTTTACTAGTAGCATTAATCTTTATAGAAATCAATGTTAATTATGCAAAACAAGTGATGTATAGATTAAACTGCATATAGTCAAAGGCAAATATTGTTTTCTGGGGGGTGTCTTTCGAAAAATCATTTCTATATTTCTAATCTTTTTTATTTAAACATACATTTATCATCTTGGGTTATCATAAGAAGTGAAATGTATGCTAATGTACATATACATATGGATACTTTATATATATACATTTGTGTGTATATATACACATTCGTATTATGCAATATTAAACTTGTAGAGTCAAAAGGGAGGAGAGATAATATCAGGAGACAAAAACAAAAACAAAAACTGAGAGGAGAACAAAAAGAGTATGACAGAACCCACTCCTGTATCAGGATCCTGGTCGTGCTTAATAAATGGTAAATTAACTTAAAAACAGATGTTTGACTTGATTTTTCAAAGTAATGTTTAAATCATTATTTTCCATTCTAAGTTTAAATTTAATTTATAATTAAATTCTAATTTTTTTATTTTGAAAATTTTAATTTTTAGTTTTAACTTTTTTCATGAATCATTTACTTTCTCAAAAAACTTATTGCTTTTCAAATTCAGTTATAGCCCTTACTAAAAAAATTGAATAGAAACAAAAATTTAAACAAAACAATTGAAAATTACTTTCCAGAAATGTTTCCAAATCAATATTGAGTTGGAATTTTTAGGACAGAAATCATTTTTTCACTTAAGTGATTATTTTAAGAAAATGAGGATATAAATTGAGATTTTAATTTATTATTTTTACTTCCTAATAGTAAATGAACCCTATTGTCATTTATTGTTATTGCAACATGTACATGAAAAATGGCCACTGGATTACATCTGCTGAAAATGATATAAAACTGATAGGATGAAAAGAAAAAAAGAAATTTTGCTCTTTCAACTTCACTACATATAATTTGATCTAGATTATTTATCTTCTGTTCCAAGACCGTCATAGAAAGTGTTGGGACTATGTAACATGCAGCTTTGAAGTTCACAATTTCTCTATCATATCAATTATTCATTTGAATAATTTGCCAAATAGGGGAATACAAGGAGAGAAAAAAATGCAACTGTAAGCATGTCTCCCCTCCTACAGCTCTCCATGACTTTGCTTCTCCCCTGGGTATTTAAGAATTCTTTTTCAGTATATAATCCTAGTGTCTTACCTGGATCAGTTTAGATACAGACAAAACACATATATGTAATATGTATTTTTTTCTGTTATCTATATACTTAATGAAGAAGCTCTTTCATTACTCCTCCCTCAGGAGTATTATATAAGTCCCAAGGCCCCAGAAGAATTCATTGCCCACTTCTTGTCTAAGATGTTTCTTCCAATCCAACATCTTCATTGCACTTTGAAGCACATCTAGAGTCTTCTTCACTTCAATGTAGCATCTGACTGAGGGTGCCACCACTCCCACATTCATTTTTGGAGATACAATTTTGACCAGAGCATGTAAAAAAACAAAACAACTACTTATTTTTTAAAAGTTTCCTTCAAAGATAACGAATGGGGCACCTGGGTGGCTCAGTCAATTAATCGTCTGCCCTTGGCTCAGGTTATGATCCCAGGGTCCTGGGATCAAGCCCCACGTGGGGCTCCCTGCTCAGCATCTGCTTCTCCCTCTACCACTCCCTCTGCTTGTGCTCTCTCTCTGTCAAATAAAAAAAATAATAATAAAATAAATATATTTAAAAAAAAAAGATATGGACTAAAATTGGTTGTATCACGAACAAAGAAAAATAAGCACATTTTGTAGATGGATTGGATAAAGCTATTGTAAAAAGAATTGTTTTAATATTGTAGAGTCCATATAATAAAACAAATAAACAAATAAAACTTAATAATCAGTGAGAGGGGACTTTCCCTAGAAAACAGTTAAAAAAAAAAAAAAGTAAAATGTCCCTATAAAACAATAGGAAAATCGACCACAGCAGAGAGTTTCAAGAAATAGATAGGATTTAACTTATGACAAAAGTGACATTTATCTTCCATGATACTGGATTATTCTGGCGAGATTAGAAAAAAAAAAAAAGCTAATCCTCTGGATGAAAATTAAATTATACTCTGTTTTACATCATATAGAAAAAAATTCCTAGTGGATTAGAAATCTAACAAAATTAAAACAAAAATTAGAGACTGATACTATCACTTTCAATTAGGGGATAAAGTAAGCAATTGTCACACTGGTTGCTGGGGGAGGGAGCCATGTGGTTAGTGGGAGAAGGAATGAGAGGAGGTTTTAGGAATAGAGACCAGCCCCCCTGGTCTTCAAGTGTGATTAATCAGATTGATATGAAATCTCCTGAAGTTTATCTTTCCCTTAGGGTTTCATGCTTTGATTCCTGATGTATGTCTTTTTTAGTCACAGCCTTAACATTCAGCTCAGTTGTATAGTTATTCCATTCTTTAGAGTTGCCATTGCAAAGCTATGATAACTGGTATTTAACAGTATGTATTAATAGTATCTCAAGCCCTATTAAATAGACACTCAGCATCATAAGGACATCAGATATGGTAGCACTCTATATGTTAATATCTATCTATTTAGCTATCTATCTATCTATCTATCATCTATCTATCTACTTATCTATCTACCTCCCTGCCTACCTACCTGCCCATGTGGGTCTACTGAGATGAGGAAGTTCATTCAGTTACAGCCCAATTCAAATCCTAAGGAGTTAAAATAGTCATTTTTCTCCCCAAACTTATGGGGGAGAGTCGATGACTAAGTTTATTTTAAAGGAAAAAGTCAATATTGTAACTATATTATACTCGGTTTAATCTAAACAGCTCCACTTTAATCAATGTTCATCAATGTGAGTCTGACAAACATTGTAAGGCAAAAAATAATACATAAGGAAAACCTTCAAAGCCCAATGAAAAAGTAAAATGAAATAAAATAAAATAAACTTTTTTGTTTTGTCCTAAGGTTTTGTGCCTTGAGTTATTCCTTTCAATTATTAAACAGAGGCATCACACATCCAGGAGGGAAAAAAAAAAAAATATATATATATATGTTTTTACTTAAAAAAATGATAGTATGAAAACATATTGTAGTAGTGCCAGAAGTCAAAAAGATATGCTTAGAAATATTGGCAGAAAACAGTGTATCTTCAGAATGTTCTAGAAATACAATGAACTCAGAAGTTTATACCCAGCTAAATGCTCATTTAGTAGCAAGAACAATGTTAAGATACATAAAGCAAAAATTAGTTATTAGTGAATATTTGTGATTATTGGAATGTTAGTGACTAAGTCTTAGCACCTAAAGACCTTCACTAAAATAACTCTAAAATGGCAACCTTTGTTGAGAAGAAGTAAATTGAGAGATGAGAGAAAAATGAGAACAAAAGCCAAAAAAAAAAAAAGCAGGAGTAAATCCATAAAAAATGAAACATGTACATAAACTACATTAACAATGGTCTTTAAAAATATTAACTATATTATTGTGTCAAAAATAAAAGAATAACCTAAGACTTTAAGCAAAAATAATCCTAGTGTGTAAATATTCAGTTGGCATTTAACTAAGGCTCTTGTCATAATCAAGAAGAGTATACAAATACTGAATGTATAGAGTAGACTCAAGAATCCCTAAAGTTTTGACACTTTTCAAGAATCAAGGGATTCTTAGAAGCTTATCTATGGCAGATCCAAAATAGATACAAATCTAGCCAAAGATTATATACAAGACTGGGTACCTGTACTTCATTTTTGAGACTGATTATTAAGTGATAAGTAACTGATAGTGATAATACATACCATTGCAAAAAAAAGGCAGATGGCCAGGATGTCCTGATGTCCTAAATGACTAGCTAGGCATTAAAGCTGAAGTGACTTTATAGCACAGCTTCTGTTTCAACATAAGCTAATTAGTACCAAACATTTCTGCTTTTGCCCTGAAGACCTTTTCCAATTCAAAAGAAATGGCTGCAAAAATATGCTGTAGTCTTGATAGAATAGCAGGATAGAAGTAATGTAAGTCAAAGAACCAATGCAAGGTAATATAGTTTGGTAACTCCCCAACATTTAAAACTGAACTTAAAAAAAAAGTAAAACTAAAATATGAAAAATGACCTTACAGGATCATGTGAACCAGAAATCAAACAGCACTTGCCTCAAATGCAGTTAGCATCACCTCAATGGTCCTGAGCATCAAAGGGCATGAACATGGAGTATAGTAGTTTCTGACTTGTAAATGCTCCTTAAAAAGAAGTGATACCATACTAGGCCCCAGATAGCTCTCCTATTTAAAAAAGTGCAATATCCAGTACACAGACAAGAATTGTCAGGCATGTATGGTTAAAAAAAAAAATCATTAGTGAGAAAGACCAGAATGAGATAGCAGAAACAGACTCACAGGAACACTGATGTTGCAATGTTCAAAGATAGACTGAAAAATGACTACAGCAACTATGTCTAAGATGACAAAAGATAGATGAAAATGTCCAGAGGAACTGAAAATAAGACATGTGGCACAGCAGATCTAAAAATGAAACAAAAAATCCCAAACTACAAAAATTAAGAACTTGAGAAGATGAGGTTGACATAGGATTAAATACATGAGAGGAAAAATTAGCAAACTGGGGTATATAGATCAGAATATGATTATCTAAAACAAAAGAAATCAAAAATATATAGTTGATGATGAGAGACATGAAGGGTTAAGCGAGAAAGTCTAACACAAATGTTCCAGAGCAAGAGACAGAGAAAGAGGGACAGGACATTGAAAAGGAGGAAGAAGCAATATTGGGAGAGAGAGTGGCTGATTTTTTGTTTCCTTAATGAAATATCCCAAATCAAAGATTCAAGAAATGCTACAAATTATTAAAAGGATAAATTAAAAAAAAATTCCTAGCAAGACACAGAAGAGATAAACTAAGAAAAGCAAAGATAAAAAGAAATTTTAGGGGCTTCTGGGAGGCTCGGTTGGTTAAGCATCTGCCTTTGGCTCAGGTCATGATCCCAGAGTCCTGATATTGAGCCTTGCATAGGGTTCCCTGCTCAGGCAGGAGCCTGCTTCTCCCTCTCTCTCTACCCAATCCCCTTGTGCTCTGTCTCTCTCACACACTCTCTCAAATAAATAAATAGAATCTTAAAAAAAAAAATTTAAAATGTAATCAGATGAGGGTAGCATATTACTTTTATGAGGGTGGTATTAATATCACTGAGACCTCTCTGTGCAAGATGGAAGGCAGCAAGCAACAGAAAGACACCTTCACTCTGATGAAAGAAATTAACTGCTTTGTAGAAGTTGAGACTCAGAAAAAAAAATCTTCTAAGAATGAAGGCTAAATTCAGAGGAACAAAATTGAAGAGCTTGCCACTAACTGACACATAATAAGGAAACATTTAAAGGATGTACTCTAGTCAGAAAGGAATATTATCTAACAGAAAAATACAGAGGGAGTGAAAGAATTCATAAAAAAAGGATATATATGTAGAATTACATATCTACATATATATACACACTAAATATTTATACATACAGTAAATATTTAAATCTTTACAAATTAATAATTATGGTTTGTGAAGTTTCAAATATGTACGTATTCATGTATGTTTGCATATATTTAAAAAGTATCATACACGTTGTAAAGTTTAAGATGGAATTAATGGATATTTACTATTTTTAGCTAATTTAAGGATGCATCCTGTAATTTGGAAGGTAACTACTACAAAAAGAAAGTAACAACAATAAACTACATATTCTCTATTGGGGAAGGCAAACATGGATTGCCAAAAAATATAGAATATAACTAAAAGAAGAAAAGAAACAAGGAAAAATAAATTTACAGCAGAGAGGATAGATAGAAAGCACATAATAAAATGTTAGAAATGAACTCAAATATATCAGCATTAAAGTAAATTTAAGTAGATTAATTGCTCTCTCTTTTCTATCTAAAAGAGATAAATTTAAAATGTAAGTACACATAAAGAATAAAAATTAAGAAATGGAAAAAGAGCCAACAGGCAAATCTATCCCGAAGAAATTTTGTGTAATTACCCTAACATCAGACAAAGGGGAATTTAAAAAAAGGATTTCCAGATAGAGACCCTTTTACAATGATGAAAACTTCTAATTTTCTCAGAAAATATAATAAATCTAAATTTATATAAATGTAATTATATAGTAGTGCTGTTCAATAGAACTTTCTGGGATAAAAGAAATGTTCTATATCTGCACTGGACAATATAAGAGCTACAGCTACATTTGAAATGTGGCTATTGTGACTAAGGCATTGAATTTTAATTTAATTTAAATTAATTTAAATTTAAAGAGAAACATGTGGCTGGTGGTAACTGTATTGGGCAGAGAAGTTATGTATCATCAAAATACATAAAGTAAAAAATCAAGAGAACTCAAAATAGAAGTACAAAATTCAAGATTTACAATTGGAGATTTTAACATACCTCTGTTGGTAACAGATAAAGTAAGCAGGAAAACAAAACACTAAGGGTAAGATTCAAACACAACAGATAACAAGTTTGGCATAGCTGATATGTAGAAACTGTTGCATCCCCAAATTGGAGGCCGTACATTATTTTCAAAAGCAATTTTTTATAAAAATTGACCTTAAACTGGACTGCAAGCAAATCTCAATGAACTTAAAAGAAATGAAATCATACAGGATATGTAGGAGAGAACTGCAGACCTAGAGAGATTAAAGTTAGCAAATTAAGTCATATAATTAGAAAATATTTAATTTTGAAATAAACTCCTAAAGAGCAGATAGATCCAAGATAAAATAAAAAGGGATTTAAGAACATTTTCAAAAGACATATAGTATAACGAAAGTAAAACATTAATATGCATTGCAGCTAAATTTTGCTTACAGAGACATTTTTAGCCTTACATGCACATACTAAAAAATAGGAAATGGCTAAATCAAAGGGCTAAGTATTCATTAAACAAAATTTGAAAAAGAACACATATTAACCAAAAGAGAAAGAACGTATGTTAAAGGAAAAAACAGTAAATGGAGAAATCAGACTCAATGAAAGAGAAGATAAAAACTATAAAGAAAATCGAAGGAGCAAAAGCAGTTTTGATAAGATTCACATAATTAAAAGAGAACAGCTCTAAAGAGTTGGTGTCATTCAAAAGGATTTAAGAATTTATGTGTGATAGACATTGGGGAGGGTATGTGCTATGGTGAGTGCTGTGAAGTGTGCAAGACTGTTGAATCACAGACCTGTACCTCTGAAACAAATAATACATTATATGTTAAAAAAAAAAAAAAAAAGAAGATAGCAGGAAGGGAAAAATGAAGGGGGGGAATCAGAGGGGGAGACAAACCATGAGAGACTATGAACTCTGAAAAACAAACTGAGGGTTCTAGAGGGGAGGGGAATGGGGGGATGGGTTAGCCTGGTGCTGGGTATTAAAGAGGGCACGTACTGAATGGAGCACTGGGTGTTATACGCAAACAATGAATCATGGAACACTACATCAAAACTAATGATGTAATGTATGGTGATTAACATAACAACAAAAAAAGAATTTCTTGAACAACTTTATACCTAATATTCAGAAAATTTAAATCAAATGGATAAATTCCTAGAAAAATGAAAATTATCTAAATGGACACAAGAGAAAAATCAAATTCTAAATTGATCTACATTATTTAAAAAGTTAAATCCATAATTAATTTTTTTAAATTTTATTTATTTATTTGAGAGAGAGAGAGTGAGAGAGAGCACAAGCAGGGGGAGGGGCAGGAGGAGAGGGAGAAGCAGGCTCCTCGCTAAGCAGGGAGCCCGATGGGGTGCTCCATCCTAGGACCCTGGGACAATGATCCAAGCTGAAGGGAGACACTTAAGCACCTGAACCACCCAGTGGCCCAATAATAAAGATATAGCAAATGCTAGACCTAGATAGATTCATAAGTGCATTCTGTTATCATTTAAGGAAAAAGTAACACCCATCTTACAAAAAGTCCTCCAGAGAACAGATGGAAAAAAAATTTCCAACTTGATTGGGGAGGTCTGAGGTCAATTTGATACTAAAATTTCAGTAAAAAGGAAATCACAGGCCAGTATTGCTCATGAACCCAAATGCAAAAACCCTCAACAAATTATTAAAAAACCCATTCAGCCATATATAAAAACTAAAAGACATCATGAACAAGTTGAGCATATCATAGGAATGCAAGGTTGGTTTGTAAATTTCCAAAAATGTGTATTTAAACATTGTTTTTTTTTTTTGAGATTTATGTATGTATTTTTAGAGAAAGAGAGCGAGCATGAGTGGGAGGGGCAGAGGGAAAAGGAGAGAGAATCTCAAGCAGACTCCCCACTTAGCACAGAGCCCGATGCGAGCTCAATCCCACGACCCTGAGATCACGATCTGAGCCAAAACCACGAGTTGGACAATTAACTGACTGTACCACACAGGCACCACTGAAACATTGTTTTTTAGAATAAATACTGGGGATAATCTTTATATCTGTAAATATAAAACTAGAAATATAAAAAACATATAATTTTAAGTTAATGAATTACAGCAACCATCTACCGACGTGGATATATCTCAAAATATAATAGTAATCATAAAAGCACTTATTACATAATGCTGCATATTTAAATTCTGAATAGCAGAAAATCTTTTCAATTTAATATTTAGGGATATATAAATACATAGTAAATATGCATGGAAATAACTAATGATAGGGGAAAAAAGGGAAGAATGGGGAAAGCTTACACAATCTGTTTTTTTTTCCCCATATAAAGAGTCAAAACTTGTGGCTTAATGTTAAGTTTTTATAACACTTAACATAATATAATGTTAAGTTTAATATATATATATATATATATATGGATGCCTACTGGTTTATTATCTATTCTTGCTGGTATATCTGAAATATTCCATAAGCAATATAAATAATTAGATAGGTAAAAATACAGATGTCATAATTTATAGGAGCATTAGCCCTATGCTTTAGGATTATTAGATTGTTTCATCAAACTTCAATTTGAGACAGCTATTCAGGGTAGTTATGTTTTCTAATGATACACTTAATCATTCTTCCCCCAGTTATCCAGAAAGAATTTGGGTCTTTCTTTCTCAAAGACTTTGAGATTGTATCCTTTTAATTAAAATCAATTGGCAAAGCAAACAGAAGTTCAGAGACATTAAATAATCTGCCCAGGGATGCCTGGGTGGCTCAGTTGTTAAGCATCTGCCTTCAGCTCAGGTCATGATCCCAGGGTCCTGGGATCGAGCCCCACATCGGGTTCTCTTCTCGGGGCGAAGCCTGCTTCTCCCTCTCCCACTCCCGCTGCTTGTGTTCCTACTCTCGCTATCTTTGTCTCTGTCAAATAAATAAATAAAATCTTTAAAAATAAATAAATAAAAAACAAAGTCAATTGGCCATTTTGGCATTAGAAAAGGAAATCCACTGGGTTATTATTTTTAAACATAAATTTATGACAATTTCAGTTTGTTTATTAATAAATGTTTAATTACTTTTACTTCCTACATAGTATATAAACATTGCTATTAGGTGGAAGAAAACAAGTCATTTCCACTGTTATTTGCTTGTCAGAAATCATGTCCTTATTGCTAAATCCAATGAACCAATTTTATTCTGTATCTTACTGGATTTTTGTTGAATTTTGGTTCTCAGGACAATAGATATGAAGACAAAAGCAATATATAACACATTGTTAGATATAGATGAAAAAAAGACTTTGTTCCAATTAAGGTATGATGCTCAACAGTTGATCAGTACTCAGATTAACCACTATAGGATGATTATGGGTTCATAGTGTAAATGACTTCACCTTCATTTGCAAAAATGTTTCATTACCTCTATGTGAGGAACATAGCTAATTATGAGGACAGACCTTGGGTTGAGTTGAATCAACCTCTAATACCAACAAGTTAAAATCAAACTAATCACTATTATTACCATGATAAAAATCTGAGTATCTGGGAAAATGGGGGGAAATGATATCTTTATTTTTGTTGAGGTATTCCTTTTTGACAAGGAAACCCCAATAGTCAACAGGACAGGGCAAATGTTCAATCCTGACCACCTACGCCTTCATGAAGTTTTATCTTATTGATCTCCTACATAGATTTAAGTATACAACTTTTTCTTCTTTAAACTTTATTACTTTTGACTAACATTTACACATAGATAATATATTGGACTCATTCCTTGGCTCACAGCTTTTGCCTTTGGGTTCATTCTTTGCAGGACAATCTCATTCACTATTATGGCACTGTTTTAATACATGTTTTTTTCATATACTAATGACTCACCAGTCTCTGTTCCCATAAATAACCTCTCCTATGAGCTTGAGACTTACATCAAAAAGCCAGTCAAATTTCTCCCCACCGGTGCTTCCAAACACGATTTGACCAAAACCTGACTAGCTCTAGAAATCCCTGGTGTCTTGGGACTAGAATAACTGGACCATATACCACATGTGTTCATCTTGATATTCCCAATATTTACGACTTCTTGATTCATAGTGTGCTTTATCTAGTTAACTCAATAATCTAGAATGTGCCCAATGTCCTTCAATTCTACCTCTCATGAAAATCAAATTTGTGTCTGCATCAACCTGCAGAGAAATTCCGTGCTGAATAAGAATATGAAATGAAGTTACGATTATTTTCTTTTTTCTTCTATTGGATGTGCTATGTTATGTCTCCTTTACCTCATTTTTCTAAGATTGAACATGCCAGGATTTTACCCCCTCTAAAGAGAAGTGCTGGAGAGCCTGGGTGGCTCAGTTGATTAAGCATCTGCCTTCGGCTCAGGTCATGATCCCAGGGTCCTGGGATCGAGCCCTGCATCAGGTTCCCTGCTCAGTGGGGAGTCTGCTTCCCCTCTCCTTCTGCCGCTGTGCTCTCTTGCTTGCTCACTCGCGCTCTCTCTCAAATGAAAAATAAAATCTTAAAAAAAATTAAAAAAATTAAAAAAGAGAAGTACTGTCATCTCTTGTCTCAAATTTACTGAATACTGACCCACGAGTTTGTCTGTTGCTATGAGGTCTGTTGCTGTGAGCGATGGCTGAGCTGAGAGAAGTCATAGAGGTAGTGTATATTCCAACTATTTGCATGATAAGGATATAAACATTTCCTACAGATAAGTAGCTCTCAAGGGTTAAACAGATTTTGAGTTACCCCATAAAGACCAACATTTTGGGTGGCAGCCCTCATGAGCAAAAATCTATGGGATGATTTTTTTGTGCTCAAGGCTGAGTAAGGAAGAATGAGGTTGAGACTGAATTAATCTCATATGCCAGAAACAGCATGCTTCAAATTCCCTGTAGAACCACATTTTCAGCAATGACTCAAGGGCACCTTGATGCAGATTTCTGGCACTCCGTTTTCTGTAGACCTCGTTTTTTCCTAAAACTCTCCTTCACAATGATCAGTCATCTCAGACTTCCTGAACTTCATCTCTGCACCTGTTTTCACAGCTCAGCAGGAATGCCATGGGATCCTGACACCATTCTGAGGAGGAAAGGTGTTCCAGACACCAAGCCATGCTTTTGTTGCCTTTGCCTTACCGATGACTGTCTACCACTTCCTGTTGTCAAATGTCTGAAAACAATTGTTCCATATATGTTTTCATTGATCTAGTTGTTTAAGGTGATTAAGCAGTTGCTATTACAACATCATGGCCAAAAGCAACAGTCAACATAAGCTCTATCTGCTAAAATAATAATATATCATTTAATACTGGTAATTTTTTTTACTGATAAACTTCCAGAAAAGTTATTTGAAAAAGTGTGTTTTTGTTTCAGACAATGAATTCTTAATTCTTTTATTAGGTGTAATGAATAAATTACAATATATGTATAAAGCTAAATAGAATAAATGGAGCATTAAATTTAGATATTTTTAAAAGCTAATTGTATAAAGTTTAAAATATTAGATTTATGACTGTGCATCAGTGATATATTGGAGGAAAGTATTTCTTTTAGCAAGCAAAGATAATTTAAAAATATTGATATGAACTCAGTACTATATAGCTTACTGAACAATAACCTATTTCCTCCAAAATATATGGAAATGAAAGAAAAAAATGCAAATTGCTTTTCAAATGAAAGTATTTTAATGTTTTGATAGCTCCAAAAGATACTTTTGATGAGCTGTAAATATAATTTGAATGTTAGTATGTTTTGTGAGCTTTCTGCTTTTATATTCTTTAGTATTCTCATTTTTTTTAGAAGACACAAAACTGAAGATGTGAACAAAAAGAAACTCGAAATGTCTACAAAAAATGTTAAATATGATAAATATCCAAATTGGTATGTGTGTGAAAATATTTAAATTGTTGGTGTTGAAGTAACAAAGGAAAAATAATATAAATAAAAATACTGAAACCAATAAACTTAAACATAGATTCAGTTGTATTTCTTAACACTTATATAAATTAATGTTGATATAACTTTTAAGACTATGATAAGTAAGAAATTTACATTTTCTCTGAAAAAGGTGGCACTGGTTCATTAGTTTGAATGTTTCTATTATTTTTAAAAAGAAAGTAATTTCATTTTATCTAAACAAATATAAAAATGTACTACTTAGCTGATAAAATTTTGCACTTCTCTAAGCAAGTAATTTGGTTCATTTTCTTTTTTTTTTAAAGATTTTATTTATTTATTTGAGAGAGAGAGAGCACATGAGAGGGGGGAGGGTCAGAGGGAGAAGCAGACTCCCTGCTGAGCAGGGAGCCCGATGCGGGACTCGATCCCGGGACTCCAGGATCATGACCTGAGCCGAAGGCAGTCGCCCAACCAACTGAGCCACCCAGGAGCCCGGTTCATTTTCTTTTTATTACCCTTATTTTATGTAGTCACAGGGAAAGAAAAATTTGATTTTATTCCTCAATAATGTTTCTGTGAAGATCAGCATTCCAAAGCACTTAAACTCTGACTTAGAGTTAAAAATACTCCTTTCATGGAGTGTATACTTTCCCAGAGTTTTTAGGAACAAATATTTTCCTCAATAAGAAACAGATTTCTTTTTTTTTTTTAAAGATTTTATTTATTTATTTGACACAGAGAGAGACAGCGAGAGAGGGAACACAAGCAGGAAGAGTGGGAGAGGGAGAAGCAGGCTTCCTGCGGAGCAGGGAGCCCGATGAGGGGCTCGATCCCAGGACCCTGGGATCATGACCTGAGCCAAAGGCAGACGTTTAACGACTGAGCCACCCAGGTGCCCAGAAAGAGATTTCTTCTATGTCAAATTCCTTGAACTAGAGTGTTAGATGAGACTGTTTTTCCTCATGACAGATTGCAATCATGAGAAATTTTTCATATGCACCAACAGGGCTTTCCCCAACATGTTTGCCCCTGAGGAGGGGCTTACTCCATTTATATCTTTTATTTACTTTGGTATAAAGTGGGGTCTTTCCTGCTCCCCTAGGGGACATTTCTAGTTTACCAGCAGAAAATTTCTGCCTTTGTCCTGCACTGCCTGTGAGGGACATTTTAGAGCGCCCAATGCTAGGGTTAAGTTAGCAGGTAGGGTACCCCACGTGGTAAGCTGTATCTTCTAACCTTGCTTTTTTCTGCAATAAAGGTAATATGCTCGTCATCATCTTTTATTCCTTGGTTTATTCTCAATGTATTCAGAATTAGGCTAGAGAAAAGGGACATTATTTAATGAAGACCACTCTAAAGAGTCCAGCAAGAATAATGGTTAAAAATAGAAAACCAAGCCGTGTAGATCTGAGTTTGAATCTCATCTTTAGGTCTTAGGTGTTGTATTATATTGGGCAAGCCCCTTTCTCTGAACTTCAGTTTTCTTAAATGTAAATGAGACTAAGATATATTGTTTACTCTAAGAATCTGGTGAACTACTGGTTTTATATGTATACCTATCTTTTAATTATAGTTGTATAAATATAAATATTTAATATATTTATATACTGTTATAAGAATTAAGTAATTTATTTTTATACAGACATGATAAAATATTTAACAGGAAATAAATTGGAGTTATTAAAATTATTATATTTATATGATACATAAGGCAGGAAATCTTAGTACGATAATTTATGCATAAGAGACCCATAGAATATCAAGTATCAATCACTTGAGGGAATAATGGGAAACAAGAGGTTTTCGAATACAAGAGAAAAAAGAGGTTCTTGAATATTATGAGCCTTACTTCTTGCTGAAAATGTTCTTTGAATATTCTAGGCATCAGTAAAGAAAAATAAACAAAGAAGGACATAATTCACTTTTTATTCCTAATGCCATTTTCTTTCAGTGTTTCTTACTGTTGCCATTGTTTTCCTTTTTCAGGAGGCAACATTTTATATTGCAATTTCTTGTGTATTTGGTTCCACTGCTATAGATTAATTTGTTGTTCACTGTAATATGGTCATTAGCTGTAACTATTGGGATAATTAATATTATAAATAACCTACCTGACTTTTCATTTATCCAAAATGAGATGGAACTTCTACGTACAAGCAATCCTGAAAAATTAGCAACTTTTTATAGAGAACTGAGGGACTAGTGGGGATATCCTTTCTCCATTTTAAAAGTAAAAAAGGATATTAAATTCCTCCTGCTGCACTTGCAAATCAAGATGGAACTCCAGACAGTTCAGAAACACCAAGCCCACATAAAGAAATAAATTGTTATGTGGCTCATCTAACGGAAAACATTAAAAAAAATTTAACATTGCACAAATCACAGGACAGTCCCTTGAATATATGTGAGTGTGGACATGTCCCTGGATGGTGAGTAACAAATTGGTATTTGCTAGCTGTCTGCTCTATCTTTTTTGAGTCACCGAGGCCATATGTTTCCTTTTTTTAAAAAAAATAATTTTTAAGGATTATTTATTTATTTGACAGAGAGAGACACAGCGAGAGAGGGAATACAAGCAGGGGGGAGTGGGAGAGGGAGAAGCAGGCTTCCCTCAGAGCCGGGAGCCCGATGCGGGGCTCGATCCCAGGACCCTGGTACCATGACCTGAGCCGAAGGCAGACGCTTAATGACTGAACCACCCAGGCACCCTGGCCATATATTTCCTAAGGGAAATGTTCATCTAAGGGAAACCGATGTAATGATTGATAATTTACCACCTTTAACATGCTCCATCCTCTACGCAATTACTACATTTATTTTTTTCTCTGTGGTTAGCTTGCATCATACCACACTCCAGTGGTGGTGCTGAAACAAGCAAAAAAACAGTAATTTACGCTAAGAGATGTGACAAAGATACAACTTCACCTGGGTGAAGAAAATACTTTATAAAACCTAGGACATCCAACTGAAGACTGTAGTGCTTGTAGTTAATTCTTCACATTACCATATCAATAAGGAACTTTGTGCTTATCAGATTTAATAAAAGAAAACATGATTAAATGATATACAAATCCTCACAACCCAAAAGATTCAGAGAAATAAAATACAAGAATCAGGAAAACATGACTATCAAATTGTGCTTTTCAGAAATTATTGGATGGTAGATTACATTATAAATGAGATTCATAACTGAAATGGTTCTTAAAGATGACAGGTCTTAAACTTTATGAACATAGTACATTTAAAATTTTAAATTCTCTAAGATAAAAAGAAAAAGAAAAACCTAAAATATGTAATTTGAAAATTGACTATGTCATATGCATATTTTATTAATACCTAAACCTAAATACTTAAATCATAGAAGAGAGTTTATATTTTAAAAATATACATATGTATAAAGTATGTGTGTGCATGTACAAATCTATTCACATGCAATAAGCATATAAATATGTGTATTTAATATATATTATAAATGATATATAGATACATATAAAGGGAAATGCTTTATATTAGAGAGAGAACAATGGAAAGAAATATACATCCAATAATGTTGTGGTATAAGTATATATAAAGAGCACATAGAGGTAAGGATGCAAAAATAATACACACACACACACAGAGAAAAAAATAAATGTGCCTGGGGGAGATTATCCTGTGAAACTTCCTCTGTATTAGTCATTTTACAGCAGTTAATGTGCTATCCCAAATTATATCTGTTTTTTATAAATATGAGGAGGAGATCTAATTACAACAAATCCTTTCTTATTAGGGTAAACAACAGCTAATTGTGCTATGATGCTAATTCAATATGATAGAAAGCATATAATGAAATAAGACTTTCAAATCACATTAGTGTACAAATACTGTTTCATGATCATTGTCAAAAGCATTATATTTGGTGGTTAATGGCATGCATGTCCTGGAGAGAGAACATATTTTATTTGATCAGGTAAGTTACAAACTGACAGAACAGTACAGTCCTGAGACTCTTGATTGCTGAGCACATTCTTGTTACTTCTGGTTATTTAAGGAAAACTTTATACTGACTTCTTTGGAGACTAATTGGAAATGAATGAGCTCTCAGAGTTTATCAATTTAAGAAGCAGCATAAATC
This sequence comes from Leptonychotes weddellii, assembly GCF_054177405.1. NCBI lineage: Eukaryota > Metazoa > Chordata > Mammalia > Carnivora > Phocidae > Leptonychotes > Leptonychotes weddellii. The sequence goes on from NC_138382.1 coordinate 44,562,620, forward strand.
ATCCCAGTCCATGTACTCTTCACAATGCCAGTGGGTGGTAGTGTAGGGATACAATTTAACAGAGCCAATTCATAATCACAGTCAAACACACCATGTTGTGATGGTGTCTGATTTTCCAAGTAGGAGTCAGTTGTTTAGAATTCACACTATTTCCCCAAGTCACTTCTTTATTTTTTTATTTTTTAAATAAATGATAACCCTTATTCAATTAAAATAGAAGTAGGAATCCTACTGTTTAAAACACATGAGATACTCATTTTAAAATGTTTAAAGGACCAGTATCTGTGACAACATTCACCCAAGACTCCTGAGGGAGAGGCTCCTCCAACGTAACCTTAAAGTTCCTTGAGGTAGCTGAAAATTTGCACTTTTGAAAGAGGTAATGTTTAGCCACTTAAATATTATATTCATGCCAATTATATATTTAATTACTTTTTTTAGTGTGAATTTTCCACACTGGTTCAGAATTTTTTTAATTAGTTTTATTTTTTTACTGAGTTTGTGTTTCCTTTGAAGTCGGTTCAGTTTTTGAAATAGAGGACATAAATAGTTTACATGAGAAATGAT
>NC_138382.1:44563686-44581657 GCF_054177405.1 Leptonychotes weddellii
GAGCAGGGAGCCCGATGCGGGACTCGATCCCGGGACTCCAGGATCATGACCTGAGCCGAAGGCAGTTGCTTAACCAACTGAGCCACCCAGGCGCCCAGGTTATTTGTTTTTAAAGATTTTATTTATTTATTTGAGAGGGAGAGGGAGAGAGAGAGAGAGAGATATCATGAGCAAGGGGGAGGGGCAGAGGGGTAAGCAGACTCCCCACTGAGTGGGGAGCCCACCCCAGGGCTCAAATCCAGGACCTTAAAATCATGCCCCGAGCTGAAGGCAGATGCTTACCGACTGAACCACCCAGATGCCCCTAAGTTTCTTTATATTTGAGGATCAAAAACCTAACTTTAGAAAATTCTACCTTTTCACATGTTAATGGATCAATTTTGATGCTAACATATCTGTAAATTGAGCATGTGTCTGTTTCCTGGATGTTTACTGAGAGTCTCTCAAATGACAGCAGTGTCAACATTGGGACAGAGATTTCTTCTACAATCCCATTTATGTTCAATTGTCATTTCACTTCAAGCATTATACCTTTTTGTTTCTTTCCTGCACTTTCATCTTTGTTGACCAATTTTCCCTTTCTTGATTACCCATTTTTATAGAATGTCCTAGGAGTATCACTGAGAGAAAATAAAGTGACACAGTGACTTGCTTTGCTCCCTGTGCTTTCAGTGAATAAGAGAGATGCAGTAATCAATCAGTGAATGACTTTGAAAGAAGCAGTGTGACTGGGTATGACTGGGTACTAATCATGATATGCATCTGATACTTACTCAGCGATCTGTGGACTGAAGAGACAGCAGGACTTCACGTACCATATTGTACTTTATGCAATTATCACTGCTAATACACTGTGGTGACTGAAATGTGAACCATGTTGTGGAGGATTGATATTATTTAACCATGTAATGGGAACTCAAGCATATCAAAATCACATAAAGTGAGCACTAGCTGTATTCAAAATCCAGTGAAAATTTTCAAATATGAGGCAAAATGTTTCTTCAGATCAATAAATGCTGGGAGAATTTGTGACCACCATATCCGAACTCTTTAGAAATAGGGAGGAACTTCTTTAGGCTAAACAGAAATGATAGCAGTGTAAGTGAAGAGACACATACATCTACAGGAAAGCAAGGGTAACACTAGAAGGAAAATATACCTGATTAAGGAACATATAAATGTTTTTTCTGTTTATCTAACATTTGAGGGTTTAATGCAAAAAAATTATCTATTTGTGGGGTTTTAGCATATGTAGATGTAAAATACATGGAAACAATGTTATCAAGAGTGTGACAGTGTAAAGGGAATTGTTCGAGGTTCTTATATTCTACATGAAGTGTGGTATTTCCTCCCTGTAGATTCTGATAAGAGGCAAAGTATTGTAATTCCTGCATTAGCAACAACAAAAATAGATGGATATAAACACCAAGAGAAATTAAAATAGAATACTAAATTTTTTTATTAATTCAAAAGTAGGCAGGAAATCTGAACAGTTCAAATAAGAAAAATTAAACAATGGAAGCTCCACATCTACCTACACCAGTAATTCCACTAAATGTAAATTGACTAAATATCCCTATTAAAAGTGAATATCCTTACACTAGATAAAATAGGCAGTCCTAACTACATACAGTCTAAAAGAGATTACTTTGAAATATAAAGACACAGGTTTGAAAAAGAAAGGATGAAAAAAATTAATCTATTCATAAAATAAACACAAAAAGCCTGCTTTGTCTATATTAATATCACTGTGGATCTCAAAATGAGTCTTAGCAGAAATAGAAGATAATTTGTAATAAATAAAGGTAAATTTATCAGGAACATAACAATCATAAATGTGTCTAATTAAAGAGCTTCAAAATCAACAAAAAATAAACTGTGAAAAATAAAGGGAGACATAGACAAATCCAGAAATACAGTCGGAGATTTAATACTTATTACATTTGTGACCTTAATGATGCTACTGTATCTCTTAAAGCTTCTCTTCTGGTCTGTTAAATAAGCATAATTCCTATTTTAAATGGTGAAGCTTAAACATGATAGTATATGTAGGGGCGCTTGGATGGCTCAGTTGGTTAAGTGTCCAACTCTTGATTTAGGCTCAGGTTATGATCTCAAGGTCCTGAGATCAAGCCCCATATTGGTCTTTGCACTCAGTGAGGAGTCTGCTTAAGGACTGCTCCTTCTGCTACTCCCCTCACCCACTCTCTCTCTAAAATAATAAATCTTAAAAGCTGTGTTAGTACATGTAGAATATTTATTACAGGGCTATTGAGTACCTAAGATTTCTGTGAAGAGTAGATGCTAATGTTTCCTTAAATTTATAGTATTTCAACATTATAAAGAAGGTCCATTCTAAAACCTTGAAATTAGCTATAATGCCATCTAATTTCAAAAATAACTTTTTAAAAATGATTTTATTTATTTATTTGAGAGAGAGGGGGAGCCTGATTGGGGTGTAGAGGGGCAGAGGGAGAGAGAGAGAGAGAAGCAGACTCCTCACTGAGCAGGGAGACAACATGGGCTTGATCCAGGACCTCGGGACAATGACCTGAGCTGAAGGCAGACACTCAACCAACTGAGCCAGCTGGTGCCCCCAAAACAATTTTCTTCAGCATTGCCATAGTTGGTTTCTTTTGGTTGTTAAAATTGGCATTCCACCCCCCCCCCCAATAACTTTTGTACCTTAATACTTTGCACTTTCAATTCTGGCCCTTACATTCTACAGAAATTGATATTTCAAAGGTTCTCATTTCCTTGTAGACAAAATAGATTGCATCTTCTTAGACTATATGTTCTTTGATGTGTTGTTCACAACTGTAGAAACTGAACAACCTTTCCTCTATTGAAATGCTGTTCTTATTCTGGTTCCATATCATGCAACTCTAAAATGTTTTCATGTCTGTGATTTATTTTTCTACCACTTTACTCTTCTCCCCTTGGGATGATGTCTCTCAAGGGTCTGATTATTTTTATGCCCTCTTTCTTTCAAGATATATGCTTGAGTAACTTCTTCTTAGTAAATTATCACTTCATTATTGATGATTATAATCTACATTTTCAGCCCCCAAATAAAAATTTATTCATTTATCTTAAATTTAAAACAATGACTTGTTGGCACTATGATTCACTAAGCAAGGTTTTCTTTCTTTGTTCATAAACAAATTTGAATGTCAGATTAATTTTTTTTAACACATAACTTTTATTTCTATAATTCCTTACCTAGCTAATTGGATATTAGCTAGCTTGAGCATGATAAAGACAAGCCCAAGGGACCCAGGAAAGTTATGTTTTGCTTTAATCTCCAAGATTACAGAGGATGTTATCCTTTTTTTATATTTCCTCAGATGTAAGTTTATCAGCAAGTTAGCTCTGTTAACTTGCTCTGACATGCTATCCTGTGTTTAGAAATGCAACCACAATACAGTAGTAAAGAAATTTGGTGGCTAGGTAAAATGGATTATTTGTATGTCAATGTTCAGTTCTACAAAACACTTTTAAAAGTGTTCCCGATAAAATGCTTCTCTTCATGTTTCACTTTCCATGTTTGGAAAACAGATCATCATATTTTCCAATAGACAGAGATTTGGTCAAAGATCTTTATCAGGTATTTCTCTGGGAGACTGGATGAATGGGACCCCATAAGTGACTATGCAGTAGGGGCAGATAAATAAAGTGTGGGGAAAAAATCCAAGGTAACCAACCAAAAGGCCCTTGATTGGCTACAGGCATAGTTCAGAGATATTATCAGTTTGGTTCCAGACAACTCACAATAAAGCAAGTTAAATGAATTTTTTGGTGTCCCAATGTATATAGAAATTATATTTATACTATATCATAATCCATTAAGTGTGCGATAGTAGTATGCCTTTAAAACAAGGTACATATGGTAATTAAAAATTACTTTATTACAAAAAATAAATTACTTTATTTCAAAAAATGCTAATCATTATCTGAACTTTCAGTGAGTCCTAATCTTTTTGCTGGTGGGAGTGGTCTTGCTTTGATGTTGATGGCTGCTGATAAGGATGGTGGTTGTTGAAGGTTGGGGTGGCTGTGGCATTTCTTAAAATAGGACAACAATGAAGTTTGCCAAAGCAATTGACTCTTCATTTCATGATGGATTTTTCTGTAGCATGCAATGCTGTTTGATAGCATTTTTAACCACAATAGAACCTTCTTTAAAAATTGGAGTCAATCCTCTCAAACCCTGCCACTGGTTTACGAATGGAGTTGATGCAATATTCTAAATCCTCTGTTGTCATTTCAATTATCTTCACAGAATTTTCATCAATCGATTCCATCTCAAAAACAACAACAACAACAAAAAAAACTTTCATCGCTTATCCATAAAAAGCAACCCTATTCCAACCGATCCCCAGAATTGAGCTGGGTATCTACCACACCACTCTGAACACCCATGAAATCAGACTGAGATGTAAGAAGATCTGGATCTCTACAAACAGAATATCGCAGATGGTTGGTTTTGAGGTACAAGCGAGAAGCCGTGATTCCGCAGGCAGACATAGGAGGATAAATGGCAGAGGGAGGGAGCCTGGCTGTGGGGATCCTACACCACCAGTGAGTGACAGCCTCCCATGCTGGGGACCGGCACAGTCTCACAAATTGGTAGTGGCGGGGAAAGGACTTTAGGGCAGCCCCCAGGACGGAAACCAAGAGCAGCGGGGCCACGCATGCACACTGGGGGTGGCTGGCAGTTTTAGAAGCACAAACGACAGAGACGTGCCCCAACCTGGAGGTGAGGACTGGGAGCACTGCTGAGGGGCACACAACCCAGGACACTGCAGTGTACAGCAGCACAGACAGAGATGGAGATAGTGTGGCCTGGAGAGCTCACTGAAGAACAGACTGCAATCTCTCTGCTCTGAGCAGAGGGTGGGAAACAGTCTCTTCTACTCTGACTCTCAGAAGAGACCCGGAAAGCCACCAGGGAAAGCTGCCAGAGAACAAAAGCCCCAAAAAACCGGTTTTTACTGAGCCCATCCCCGGCCACAGGGGGCAAGGCAATTCTGCCCAAACAGGGTTGCCTGAGTAACAGCGCAGCAGGCCCCTCCCCCAGAAGACAGGCTGGGAAAACAAGAGGCCAGCAACCCTAAGGTCCCTAGAAAACAGGTGCATCTTGCTTGGGTTATGGTCAATAATTTGGACTCTATACATTCCCTCAACCACCCCTCAACAGAATGACTAGGAGGAGGAACCCCCAAAATAGGAAAGACCCAGAGACTATGACTTATGCCACAGATTTACAAATGGATTCAGATATAATGAAGATGTCGGAGATGGAATTCAGCCTAGCAATTGTGAAGACAATAGCTAGAATGGAACAATCAATTAATGGCAACATAGAGTCTCTAAGGGCAGAAATGAAAGCTGAATTGGCAAAACTTAAAAATGCTATCAATGAGATCCAATCTAATCTAGATAATCTAACAGCTAGGGATAGAGTCTCTAAGGGCAGAAATGAAAGCTGAATTGGCAAAACTTAAAAATGCTATCAATGAGATCCAATCTAATCTAGATAATCTAACAGCTAGGGTAAATAAGGCAGAAGAACGAGTTAGTGACCTAGAAGACCAATTAATAGATAAAAAGGGAAAAGAGACAGCCAGGGAAAAACAACTCAGAATCCATGAAAATAGAATCCAAGAAATAAGTGACACCATGAAATGTTCCAATGTCAGAATTATTGGAATCCCAGAGGGGGTGGAGAGAGAGAGAGGACTAGAACATGTATTTGAGCAAATCGTAGCTGAGAACTTCCCTAATCTGGGGAATGAAACAAACATTTGTGTCCTAGAGGCAGAGAGGACCCCTCCCAAGATCAAGGAAAACAGGCCAACACCCTGGCATGTAATAGTAAAAATCGCAAATCTTAGAACCAAGGAAACCATCTTAAGGGCAGTTAGGGGGAAGAGATTCCTTACGCACAGAGGGAGGAACATCAGAATAACGTCAGACCTGTCCACAGACCTGGCAAGCCAGACAGGCCTGGCAAGACATATTCAGGGTACTAAATGAGAAGAACATGCAGCTAAGAATACTTTACCTGGCCAGGCTTCATTTAGAATGGATGGAGAGATGCAGAGCTTCTAAGAACGGCAGAAACTGAAAGAATATGTGACCACTAAGCCAGCCCTGCAAGAAATATTAAGGGGGGGGGGTTCTATAAAAGGAGAAAAACCCCAAGAGTGATATAGAAAAGAAATTTACAGAGATAATCTATAAAAACAAGGTCTTCACAGGCAACATCATAATTAATTCATATCTTTCAATAATCACTCTCAACGTGAATGGCCTAAATGCTCCCATAAAATGGCACAGGGTTGCAGATTGGATAAAAAGACAGGACCCATCCATATGCTGTCTACAAGAGATTCATTTTGAACCTAAAAATACATCCAGACTGAAAGTGAAGGGATAGAGATCCATCTTCCATGCCAACGGACCTCAGAAGAAAGCTGGGGTAGCAATTCTTATATCTGATCCAATCAAGTTTTATCATGAGATTGCAGCAATTCAGTCACATCTTCAGGCTCCACTTTTAATTTTAGTTTTTTTGCTATTTCCACCACATCTGCAGTTACTTCCTCCAGTGAACACTGAATTTGAACACCTCACCATTATCCATGAGGATTAGAATCAACTTCTTCCAAACTCCTACTCATATTGATATTTTGACCTCTTCCTGTGAATCACAAATGTTCTTAATGGCATCTAGAATAATGAATCCTTTCCCAAACATTTTCAACTCACTTTGCCCAGATCCATCAGAGGAATCTATTGTAGTTGTAGCCTTACAAAATGTACTCTTCAAATAATAAGACTTGCATGTAGAAAGGACTCCCTGATCCATGGGCTGCAGAATGGATGTTGTGTTAGTGGGCATGAAAACGAAATTCATCTTGTACATCTCCAACTGAGCTCCTGGGTAACCAGATGCCTGCTTAGTGAACAGTAGTATTTTGAAAGCATTCCTTTTTTTACCCTGAGCAATTCTTAATGGTTGGCTTAAAATATTCAACAAACCATGTGATAAATAGATATACTATGATCCAGGCTTTGTTGTTCCTTAATTCTTAAGGGCTTTAGGATTTTCAGGATAGTAAATGAACACTGGCTTCAACTTAAAGTCACCAGCTTCATTAGCCCCTAACAGGAGAGTCAGCCTATCCTTTGAAGCCAGGCATTGACTGCTCCTCTCTAGCTGTAAAAGTCCTAGATGGCATCTTCTTCAAATAGAAGGTTGTTTCTTCTGCACTGAATATCTGTTGTTTAGTATAGCCACCATGAATCATCTTACCTGGATCTTCTGGAGAACCTGCTGCAGCTTCTACATCAGAACTTGCTGCTTCACCTTGCACTTTTATGTTGTGGAGATGGCTTCTTTCCTGAAACTGAATGAAGCAATCTCTGCTCGCTCCCAACTTTTATTTTGCAGTTTCTTGACCTCTCTCAGCCCTCACAGAATTAAAGAGAGTTAAGACCTTGCTCTAGATTAGGCTTTGGCTTAAGGAAATGTTGTAACCAGTTTGATCTTCCATCCAGACCACTAAAACTTTTGCCACATCAGCAATATAGCTGTTTTGCATTCTTAACATTTGTGTGTTCCCTGGTGTAACACTTTTCATTTCCTTCAAGAACATCTCCTTTGCATTCATGACTTGGCTAAGTGTTTGGCACCAGATGTCTAGCTTTCAGCCTATCTTGGCTGGCTTTCGATGTGCCTTCCTTACTGAACTTAATCATCTCTAGTTTTTGATTTAAAGTTAGAGATGTAGAACTCTTTTTCTTTTTTTTTTTTTTTAGATTTTATTTATTTATTTGAGAGAGAGAGAGAGAGCACAAGAGCGGGGAGTGGGAGAGGGAGAAGCAGACTCCCTGCTGAGCAGGGAGCCTGATGTGGGACTCGATCCCAGGACTCCAGGATCATGACCTGAGCCGAAGGCAGTTGCTTAACCAACTGAGCCACCCAGGCGCCCGAACTCTTTTTCTTAAATACTTAAAAGGCCATTGTAGGGTTATTAATTGACTTAATTTCAATATTGATGTGTCTCAGGGAATAGGGAGGCCAGAGGAGAGGGAGAAAGATGAGGGAAGAGCCAGTTGGTGGAGCACTTGGGACACATATGATATTTATCAATTAAATTTGCCATCTTATGTGGGCACAGGTTTTGGCACCCTAAAAGAATTATAGTAATAACAAAGATCATTGATCACAGATCACCATAACAATAATGAAAAAGTTTGAAATGTTGCAAGAATTACCAAAATGTGACAGACATGAAGTGAATAAATGCTGTTGGAAAAAGAGAACTGACAGATTTGCTTGACTCAGGGTTGCCACAAACATGCAATTTGTAAAAAAAAAAAAAAAAAAAAAATGCACTATTTGTGAAACACAATAAAGTGCAATAAAATAAGGCATGCCTGTCCATCAGTATTCCTGCTCTACTTATTTGCCACTGTAATTGTTAAAGCTAATAAATTTCCTCCTGTTTAAGATACAAGGAGGCAAACGTCCTTTCAAGAAATCTTATTAGTCAATTTCTATAAGCCCAACAGATACATCAACTCCTTAAACTGAGACTTGGAAAGTCTTATTGCAAAAATGTCCAAGAAGCATTTTTCATATGAGACTTCCAAAGGTAGAATACATTGCTTCAGACCGCCTTTCAGGTTTCAAAACTTCTGTTTTACTCCAACCATAACTTACATTATCATTAATGCACATTAAAAGATCACTGTGCATAAAGTATTATGGTCTACAGTCATTTGACTTCCATTTCTGATAGAAAAAAAAAAGTTGCATTTTCAAACAAGTCATGGGTCTTCAACTTTCTGTTATTTCACTTTCCAGGCAGTTCCATGGGTTAATTTTTCTTTTACCATTTGTCTAGAATTTGTCATCATTGACTTACTGCCACCCTCATCATCATGATTCTATATTGTGAGAGTAGTTCTTTTACTGGACTCTAACCCATTCTCCCCCTCTTCCTTCCAATCCATCCTGAAACCTGTAACAACTTCAGGCTTCCTTAAGCAATAGCACCTGCCTCGGAGTACTAGCCTCCCCGATAAACTGCAATGGCTGCAAAGAAAATGTTTATCCAAATTACTCTCTCATGTTCTCAAGTTTTCATAATCTGACACCCTTCATTAACCCAACCAGTTTTATCTGTCTCTACTTTCCAACACGTTTGTCAGTTATTCCTGGTAAATCGTGCATCTTTGATTTCTCTTCCTGTGAACCACCCGTCTCCATGATGCTTGATCCTGGTTCATACTCAGTTTCGTAGCCCAGCCTAGAAAGCTCCTGCTCACTCTTTCATCTTTAGTTTAGCATCCCCTCTTGTGAGTTTGGCTTCTTTTACTGTCCTTCATTCCCCTCCATTTATGCTGTGCCAGTTAATCAACTATTGCTTTTCAGATGAAAACTCACTCTCCTATGCTCAGCAAGGACTCTGCATACTGTAATTTCAGTTTTGCTAGCTTGCTCCCTACCAGCACGTGCCACTGAAGGCATGAGAGGGAGGCTGGGAAGTTGGAAGAAAGAAGGGTTTTGGTTGTCTCATTTAGGCTTGCTTTTTGTTTCTGTCAGCATCATTGCAACAGTGCACCTTAACTTTGGCAGTGGCAATTCACTTCATAATAGCAGTTGATCTCAGTGTCCAGTTTTTCCAGCACTCCTATAACCAGGCTCACTGGGATGGCTTAGAGATGCCAGAACCATCCTGTTGGCAGCTGTCCCTCAGGATCTGAGTCCCTGCTCCATGAAGTCCTTCCTCAGAGGTCCTCAGATGTCTACCAGTGTGCAGTGTCTCCTCCTTAGAAGTTAGGAGACACTCCAGCTCCACAAAGCTCCTCCTCTGGCCCTTTAAGCTTGAATAATTGCAACCTCTTTTCTGTTAGCTCAGCCTAAGCTTTCCATAGTTAGGACCACTGTGATCCTTTAATGTTCCTGTTTGCCAGAACAATTTTCCAACATCATTAACCTTTTCTATTAAACTATTCCTGTTAAAATAACTGAGTGGTATTTGTTTCCTAACCGGACCCTGTTTTTAGTAGACCTGTCCTCTCATCACCTTTCCTTCCCATATGCTCCATTATGACAGCAGCCGATTTAAGGTGTTTGCTTCTATTTGTTGTATCCCAAAGAAGACCGAGTTTCTTGAAGGCTAGATACTTTCCTTTCTGCATGCCCAGAACCCAGCACATAGCCTGATGCACAATATATGTATTTGTTAAGTGAACAGACGAATAAATGACAGTATTGAATTACTCCACATCTCTGTTTCTGTCATGTGGTGATGAAACATTCGGGAAGCCTGGCTTTGTAAGATACATGTCAGACCAGAATAGGAAGCTGTCTAGCTGGAGGCTCTGAGGAACAACAACTTATCAATCAATGACTCACCACTTACCCAGGGTTTCATCACCATGTAGGGAGGGACAGAACGATCATTTTTTTCTGAGAGTGTATGTTCTATGAACCCTTCTGAGGTAGAGCTCACACTGAAATTTCTCTCGAAAACCTCCATATGTGAAACTATATATATTTTTTTATTTTATTTATTTATTTGACAGAGAGAGACACAGCGAGAGAGGGAACACAAGCAGGGGGAGTGGGAGAGGGAGAAGCAGGCTTCCCTCAGAGCAGGGAGCCCGATGCGGGGCTCGATCCCAGGACCTTGGGATCATGACCTGAGCTGAAGGCAGACGTTTAACGACTGAGCCACCCAGGCGCCCCTGTGAAACTATATTTTTAAACTCTCTCCTCAGCCTAGAAAATATGGAAATTAAAAATGCCATATTGCTATTTAAATAGCAATTATATTCACTTGGTATTCATATTAATTGGGTAATGAAAAATTAACCTTGCTATGTATCATTCTAATTATTTTTTTAAATTGTCATTTGCCTTTCTTGTGATTAATAGAACAACCTACCACTTTAGTAGCCTTATCTGAGAATATTCATTAAGCTTTTAAGCATTTTACTATTTTTAAAATCCTGTTTTCTAAAAAGACATTATAAAACCTGTTCTTTTCATATTTGTCTAAAATTCACTTGAAATTGCCTTTGAATTATAATAAAATGAAAAATATGTTTTAGCTATTTGTACCACATAGCCTGCCTAAATAAAATATTTATGTGCCATTTTCACCAAGCAAACATCTCAGTTTAAATAAATAGTAGAGACTCAGGATAATGAAGAAAAATAAAACCATGATTTTTAAAATCTATTTAATATATGCACACAGTTGTGTAACTGAAATAAGTTCATACTTTTCTAGGCATGTTAATTCAAAAAGAACACCAAGGTATATGTATGGGGCATTCTTACTACAATTATTTTATATATATTACATTACTATTTTTTCTTTTTTTTTTAAGCTGGCTTTTCTTTAATCTTTTTCATAATCTCTGTGGTGAATAATCAACCTAAGATTTTTTTGTCAGTGTCTTATTTAAATTGGATCTTCCAAAGAGGAAGAATGTGTCATTCTAGCACACAGAAAATCCTTTTTGTTTACACATGTTCAATTCTAAAAAGCTTTTCTCAGATAACATGAAAAATTGAGTGTACACTCTCTTCATTCAACAATGAACTGATTCATCTTTTCCCCCTCACAAGGGATGCTAGCTTATGTAATTCATTCTCCATTTTTGTGGGTACAACACCACCTCTTTAGAAGCAAGGGCTCAAGCAATGTTATGGGCCCAAGAGTTCAGATGCCTTTTTGCTTGAAGCAACTGACTACAGTTATACGTAATCTGTACTCTGTTTTCCATTGATGTGATCTCCTTCGGACAACTAGGCTCACACAGGATTCAGCAAGGTCAACAATTAAGCATCTTTAGCTCATCTAGCAGTCCACAGGATCGTGACTTGACTAAACTATGAGGCATAAAATCTACATTAAGAGACTACAGAGGTGGAGAATATAAAAAGGAAAGATACAAATTTCGAAACCTGTACAAATCAATGGGACTGTTTAAAAAAAAAAAAAAAACCGTATCAGGCAGCATAGTGGCTACAAAAATAACACTCTTCCCCAGGGGTTGGTAAGTGTAGCATAATGAGTACAACCTTTATAGCGGCAATTAGTCTGCCATGGAAGGCCTTCAGCGGAAAATGGAATTACCAACAAGATCCACCCTGATCAAAAAGTCATATATGCCGTTAGTGAGCAGCCTTTATCTTTCCTTTCCTATTGCCTTTACAAATTTAGGAGCAGCCCAAGCTGAATTATGTGAAAAAGGAGGAAAGTATTGCCTCTACTTGGAGAAAGGGAGAAAAGTCGGTTGTGTCAATATTGCTAAGTTGTTCTAATGGCTGTTGAACTAATTTTTTTTTTTAAAGATTTTATTTATTTATTTGAGAGTGAGAATGAGAGAGAGAGAGAGCATGAGAGGGGGAGGGTCAGAGGGAGAAGCAGACTCCCCGCCGAGCAGGGATCCCGATGCGGGACTCGATCCCGGGACTCCAGGATCATGACCTGAGCCGAAGGCAGTCGCTTAACCAACTGAGCCACCCAGGTGCCCCTGAACTAATTTTTTGGTACTTGTTCAGTTCATGAGGAAATGCTTTGAAAATTTAAAAGTAAACCGTATTCCTAAATCCAAGAGTTAAGTGTTTAAGATGTCATTATGGGCCAATGATGTTTAAAATGAACCTTTTCCTTTGTAAGCAAGGATAGATCAAATCACAATTAGAAGATAAAGAAATAAGCCTCGTTATGTACTTTTCTTCCTTCCAAGTTTCCTTTATTTACAGATACCAGTGTTTTCAACCTACCCTGATAGAAATGATGTGAGAGGAGAAAATAAATTCATTCATATTGTAATACCAATAGGCAGTAATGCATGGCGGTAACTTAATCATTAATTTCCCATTGTTTCATTTTTTTGCCCTAATATGTTCACCCTTGTCTTATGTTACTTGGGGAAAAATAAAATCATCTTTCATGTTTCAGCTCAAAGTTCAAACTTCCTTGGCCTCTGTCGCTGGTCCAAGCACAGAGAGGTGCTTGCATCTATGTTCAGCATCTTCAGTATATTGTGCTTCTATTTTAACTACTTGTAGACTTTGAGTTGCTTTTATCTATTTGTCTTTGTTTTGGTATCCATCGGTCTTACACAGTTCCCGGTACATAGTAAGCATTTCATAAAATCCATTCAATGGTTGCATATGTTAATTACAGGTTAACAATAATTTGTGTAAAATTCCTTTGTCATTTGCATTTTCAAAAGAAACAAAGAGATTTTAGAACTTTGGCCATCAGAACACTTAATGGGGAAAATATTTTGGTACAAGGGGCATCTCCCAAGCATCTCTGACATTTAAGCTTGCTCCTACAATTTTTCATTTTTCATGCTTGCGATTTCCTTTCCTGTGAACTCTAACTTGTCACATCACATTCCGGCCTTGTCCCTGCACTGGTCACTAGTTTGAATTTGTTTTTAGTTTCCTTTTCCAGGACACAGTTTCAGTGCTTCTGATGAACTCAGCATCCCTCTAACTGACTCTCCAGATCTAGATGTTCTTAGTGTGCCTAGTTCAATGCTGTGGGCTTCTGTGATTAGTACACTTTAATTTCCTACTCTAGGAACTTATAAGTGAAGGTAATCTTTCTTTACTATCACTTATTCTCTCCCTAGAGCTGTATTTGTGAATATTTAAATAGTAATTTCATTTTTATTGCTATGTATCATCTTCTGTCTTCCCTGTTATGTTATTTCTATCTGGGAAGACACCCGGCTTCTCCTAATAATCACAGTATTTAGCTTTTCAAAGTCTAACAACTGGCACTGGTAATTTGTCATGGAGATTAGGCCTTGCATGGCATATTGAATAACTTCTGTCCATTTGTCTGATGATTATCCCCCACCTAGAGTGGCCAAGTCTAATGACAGGTTCTAGAAACTTCTACTTTCATCCAAGCCCCATGACAGACCCTGGACACTTCCATCAACACAGACTAAGAATCATTCAGGTGAGAAACATGGTAACAAGGGAAGAGAACTAAACTAATATTTAATTAGGAAACAATCGAAGATTTCTTTCCTCAGATGATAAACTCCATTAAAGCAAGGAACATACCTCATTATTTGTTTCTGCAGCTCCTGTTCTAATGAGTATCTAAAAAAGTATCAGACTAAACCTGAATTTTGACTTTACATTGACATAATCTATAACTTTCAGTATTTTAACTTCAATAATCTCACAATTTTCAATATTTTTATATTTTTTAATCATCAATATACAGTTGATTATGATAACTTTAAATAGGTGTAGCTAGTTTACTAAGGACAGGTAAAATATATTACCATGAAATAGTTAATACCCTACCTAGGAAAATTTGCTATTCACCAATACTACTCTTAATTGTAGTAACTGCCATTTCCTTTCACTGATTCAGTTATTATTCTTTGGAGCCCTCTAATCATCCAAGGGCTTCACATATTAAATCCAGGGAGTCCATAAACACGGGAAGAAAAATATCATGCTTTTATGTTCAGTACCAAATTAAGCATTTTCTTCAAATTCCTTATGATTACAGGCAACAAACTAGATGGTATTAGTAACTGTGACTTGGTCACCAAAAGATATTACAAATACATCCATTCCACATTAGAGTTGTTGCTTTCTTTTGTAATCCTATGGAATATGTATGTATTTAAATTATTCTGATAAGTGGGTCCATGGGCTTCACAAGCCACCCAAAGATGTACACAGAACAGAAAGTATAAGAGCATCTGCCCCAATGCTTTTGTTCATCATATGCTTACCTAGCAAATAATTCCTGTGTATTAAAACTCCTCACAGATACCTGAATGTTGCCTCCTAGAAAACTCTAAGACCCAGATCAATGCAATTTGACACTTGTTTCTTTCTGCTTTCCAGATGTTCTGGTGAAGCAAAATATGTTATGAAGTTATACACAGAATGACACTCCAGGAAATTATAGTCACTATTTCAAAATCAACACTTCACTTAGGAAAAATGTCATCTAATTATTGAAACCACAGGTCTCTACTACATGTGTATTTTTTTATTTATATAATTTATAGTTTATTTACACTCTCTTTTATACACCCATGTACATACATGCACACAGTAGGCAAATCAAAGCAAATCATATGTATATACATATATATGTATATATAATATATATACATTAGAGCTTTTTTTTTTTTTTTTTAAGATTTTGAGAGAGAAAGCAAGATAGATCACAGAGTGAGAGGGAGAAGCAGACTTGCTGCTGAGTGGAGAGCCCAATGCAGGGATTGATCCCAGGACCCTGAGATCATGACCTGAGCCAAAGGCAGATGCTTAACTGACTGAGCCACCCAGGCGCCCCTATACATTAGAGTTTTTAATTGCAGCACATAATTTGACAGTTTTTATGCCTTCTCTCACAGTTCCAGCAAACTGGTTAGAAGCACAACATTGCTTCATCTGAGTGTTCTGGGACTTCTAGTAACTGGCCCATTATTGGGATTAGAAGAGGAGTATCAAACTACCAACCGAACAACAAAACCAAAACGGCAACAGCTAATATACAGGTATGACATTATCTAAACTGACTGAAATTTTTATTTTTTGAGGGATATGTGGGGCTCATCCCAGGATCCTGGGATCATGACCGGAACTGAAGGCAGATGCTTAACCGACCAAGCCACGCCCCCTCTAGCCAGTATTATCCGTACTTTAGAGGTTATGATAGCAAGGACATATAAAAATTTTACTGAAAGCACTTTTCAAGGAAATTCTGCCAGTTCTTAAATTTTTTTTATTTCCATTACAAACATAATGCCATGAATACCAGTTAATCAAAAGAGACACTGGCAGTGAACAATGAACAAGCCTAGAAGGGAAGGTGCTGAGTGCGTCTCAGATCTCAACTATACGTCAGACACTGTTCCATGTGCTTCTCATGGCCTGTCTCCATTAATCCTCTATTAACTTGACTGGATAGGTACCGTTTAATAAACTAAAGCACAGGGAAAGCAAGTGACTTACCTAAGTCATACAAGAAATAAATTTCAGTTAAACCCTGGCAGCTAGACTTCAAACTTTGCCTCTACACTGCTTCAATGTGCTAACATTTATACATATGGTATTTGATTTAAAACTCAATTTTTTTAAGCAAATACATATCACTATTCCTCATTTTTTAAGGGTAAGCAGATAAAGATCAAGAAATTTATGTAATTTAGCTGACTTAGTTCAGGTCTTTTTGTTTTGTCGTTTTGTTTTGTTTTGTTTTTTATCATCCTGGGATACTGAGAATATGATCCTGGGTTGAGTTTCAGGTGGTTGATCCATTCAAAAGTTGAAATTGTACAGAAAATCAAATATAAGTGTTTTCTTGGGAAAAAAATTTCATAGACAACTTTAGATTGAGTTTTTTTACTTACAATATTATCAAATACATAGTCCATCTAAAGCATTTCAAAAATATGAATAAAAAAGTTGGCAGTATGCATAATTCAAGTTATGACAGTGTTCAATTTGAACTGGATTACACTTGGATAACATTTAAGTATTCATATATATAGTTCCTAATTATGATTTAAAAAAAAACAACAAACAATAACAAAAGATTATCCTGGTTTACAACAAGATGGAAAGTTTTAAAGGGGCTCCATAACCCATGACTTATCTCTTTTTTAATGCAAGATTTTCTTAAGTATTCATCTACTTTGGACCATATGTCACCATGTGATATTATTGTATAATATGTTCCATGAGCTAGGCTAAGGTGAAAATTAAAATTAGTTTTAACTTTTTAGAACTACCTTTTGGTCAACTTTAAGCTCCAATGTAAGTTTTAACCAATTTAATTCGGTTCATATTTCAAGAAGAAAGATTTGTCCTTCTATCTTTACCTGAAGTATCAAAAAATTATCAAAAATATTTTTAATAAACAGCCACAATTTTCTTTGAAATTTTTCAATTATATGTAATGATAATTTTTCAATGATCTTTGACTACCTAGTGGCTATTTTCACTCCATCATCAGCTGTAGAAGAGCTCCTGAAATCCTGACTCCATGTGGTTAAATATCCTGAAGGAGTCTGTTTATGATATTGAGGTCAGCTTTCATTGGAAAAGATCTACTCATGATTCTGTTTCTTGCATTACTGACATTCCAGAGGAAGTATAGTACTTGACGGAAATTGTTCTCTTACTGCTTTTTCTCCCTCTCCCCCTCTTATCCTGCAGCTTTTAGAAGAGGGCTTCAGGCTAGCAGGAGGGGAAAAAGAAAAACACACTTTTTGATAAGATTGAGTGGGTCTAAGTAATTTATTGCAGCAATCAATATCTCAAAGGAGGCAAATGGAATCCTCTTTTTGATATATGACATATAACTATTTCATAAGGATTAAGTCAAGATTATCCTTAGGCTAAAAATACATTATGGACAGTAGGACACTGACAAAACTCCAGGGTGTTCCATTCACCCAGCAAAGTAGGTTTTAACTGTCAGAAATAATGAGGATAGCTTCATCTAGGATTAAAACTGTATTAAATATTAATTTATTGAAAATTAGAATGTTACTGTCCACATTAACATGAACATACTTCTACCTATAATGAAACACAGAGACAGAAACACTCTTCTGAAACCTATTCCCATCAATAATATTGAGTCTGTACACAACTCATCTAAGAGAGGGTGAGTTTCTATTTTTAAAAATTAGAAGCTCTTTTCTTCTTTTGAGCTTAAACAGGAGAATTTTACAAAAGCATTAAGCTGATAAAGATATGAAGAAGACACATGCCTACTTATTTCTATTAATTCTCCTTTTATAAGGAAGAGAATAAACCTCAGAGCTACTTAGTTGACCATGTGAGGAATACTAAACATGGTTTTCATGTAAAACTCAAATCAATAGTTTTATTATTCTGAACTTGGGGAGTAAAGTTAAGAAAGGCATT
>NC_138382.1:44582157-44601051 GCF_054177405.1 Leptonychotes weddellii
AGTATCAATGTCTCCCTTGTTTCTCTGTTGGGCATCACCTGTGCCCTTTCAATATTGTTTATTCTAACTGTCTCTTATTGTCACTGAGAAATCAAAAGAGAAAACCTGGAATTCTTCCCCCTTGACCTGGACAGTACCAATATATTAAGTATTCCTGATACCTAG
Organism: Leptonychotes weddellii; assembly: GCF_054177405.1. Taxonomy (NCBI): domain Eukaryota; kingdom Metazoa; phylum Chordata; class Mammalia; order Carnivora; family Phocidae; genus Leptonychotes; species Leptonychotes weddellii. The sequence goes on from NC_138382.1 coordinate 44,582,323, forward strand.
GCTTAAATAGAGAAGAACCTTTGTGTGGGATACAGAAGACTGAGAAGACAAGAAATGTACCATCCATGTACTTCTCTCACTCCTCTGTCTTATCAGATAGGTCATCCCCCCATGCAAAACTTCTATTTGGTTTTGTAAGAAAACCAAATAGACTTACAGTCACTATATGATAATATGTCTCTGTTCCCTTATAAGTGAACAGTCTCTTATATTTGGGACATTCTTCTCCACCCCAGTATCTGTTGTAGAAATTCTTCACAAGATTTCTGAACCATTTTTTACCTTGCCAGAAATGTACTTTGAACACATTTACTTAGTATAGGATTTTCCAGTGCATTAGTATACAATGACTGATTAATATCTGGTCAGTAATTCTCAGGGCACATATATATCAAGAATACTTCACTATTTTTACTTCATTAAAAAATACCCACGCAGGCCATAACTGCTACACTGCCACCAAGGCCAAGCAGGAAAAATTTATATATATGAATACATCACAAGCATTTCATTTAGCCTTTGATGTTATAATTACACTGGGACACGACCAAAGCGTTACAAATGCTGACTGATTGAACATTTTCAGTAATCATGTGTGAAAATAAATTACCTTTTCTAATTTTCATAGCCACACCTATTATTCTCATACACACTGCTGTGTAGATGTATAAACATATACAACCCTGTATACAGGATTGTACCATTTGGGTTACAAAAACAGAGCAGGGGGAAAGTGAATTAAAAAAAAGAAAAAGAGTCAAGTACTAACTAGCACATGTAAGAATTGATTAAATATTTACAACAAAATCAGTACACTGAAAAGAAAATGTATTAATTACCTTGGTAGGATGGCATTTCTTTGGCACCAATCATGTCTGATCTATCTTTACAATTTTTTTTTTAAAGATTTTATTTATTTATTTGACAGAGAGAGAGACACAGTGAGAGAGGAAACACAAGCAGGGGGAGTGGGGAAGGGAGAAGCAGGCTTCCCGCAGAGTGGAGAGCCCGATATGGGGCTCGATCCCAGGACCCTGGGACCATGACCTGAGCTGAAGGCAGACGCTTAACAACTGAGCCACCCAGGCGCCCCTATCTTTACAATTTTAATAGTAATTTCAAAGTACTCATTACCTATCACTTTATGGCAGATACTCACTTTAAGACATTGTACAAAACACTATGAAGCTCTTAGACCCTCAAAAGTGCCTTAAAATCTCAAAATATATTGTGAATTCTCCTTCTGTCATCATAGCTGCAGTCTTCCCTAATTGTAAAAACATGGTGCCCCAATGAAAACACACAAAAGGATGCTCAGTGGTAGATAATTTTGCCATTTACCCTTCTATGTTCAGAAATTTTTTTTTTTTAAGATTTATTTTTTTATTTTAGAGAGAGAAAAAGTGCATGAGTGGCGGGGAGGGGCAGAAGGAGAGAGAGAATCCTCAAGCAGACTCCATACTGAGCATGGAGCCTGATGCAGGGCTGGATCCAAGGAGCCTGAGACCATGACCTGAGTCGAAATCAGGAGCTGGCCGATTAACCGACCGAGCCACCCAGGTGCCCCAGAAATTTGCTTCTTCATTTAAGAGTTTACTCATCACATTTTACCCCCAGCTATGGTTAAAAGGTTGGAAACGAAATGATCTTAAGTGTAGAAGTAATTGAAAAAGTTTTAGGACTGTAAGTTACAAAAGAAGTTTTATGGATCTGACTTGGGTTTCTTTTCTGAAATTCATTTACCAGTATGTTAAAATTTGTTTAATATCCATATAAATATTATGTTACAATAATATATAAGGACATTTTATATTTTTCCTTTAAACATGAATACAGGTTAAAGAATTGATATGTTATGGCTTCCTCATAGACAAAAATGTACTATTAATTTCATGGATCTGAATCATATTATCTTTAACAAATTGAAATTACGGATTTGATGGCCTGTTTTCATGACCCCAGGATTATAACCAAAACCTAAACAAAATGTGCTAGTATTTCCATTAATTGTAAAACAATGTTATTGAGGTTTTTTTAATATGAAAATCAACAGTCACCTTTGAAGTTATGCCTTCATCTTGAAGAAGCTGCTGGAGAGTAAATTTCCACAATGTTTTCATCATACATGCAAATTCTAGAGCTAGCCTCATACTTGAAACTTGCTAATAGGGGGATTTGCCCAGTTAGTCTCCCTTCTTCTTGTATTATTTTTCTGTTTTTGAATATTTCCTATCAACTAGCCCATTAATGTAATCAAAATTTACATATAATAGTCCTAGGAAGGACAATTATGGGAATGAGAATGAAAAGAACTAGGAAAAATATGACTTTCCAGAGAAGCTGTATAGAGAATAATTTGGGTGATCTATTTAACAGAACCAAAGTGTTTTTCTTCTTACTGAAAGCACCTTTTTTTTTTTTTTTTGGACTCCCATAAATGCTTTTAAGACTTTCTTTGGGAAACCTGTCATTTTCAAAGTACCCTTAAGAGCACATAATCCCTACATAATTTGAAAAAATTGCACTTTTCTGAAATAATGGCAATTTTTCTACATAACTAGTTTATACAATAAGGAAATGCCTCAGAGTTGCTTTGAAAAGGGGAGTGCATTACAGATGGACACCTTGTGCCATACTTTGGATGTAGTATATTACCTACAAATTTAGAATTACACAGATTAATGTGCATTAGATGGTAATCTATACTTTTTTCTTCATGGAAAAATATGCAACTCAGTAACACCTGGGCACTTTTGGAAAGAGGGTGGTGGTATAAACCAATAGTTCTTGTAGGCTTGTAAGAAGAAAACAAGAGCCATTTGGGAGCAATATAGGTACACTCGTATTTGTAAAGGTTACTTTACACTCTATAGAAGGTGACCTGCAAAAGGGAAGGAGAACGCAGGTTGACCTACATTGACAAATTACACTTACCACATTTGCAATGTAATTCTGAGATTATTCTGCTACACAAGACAGGGGAGGAAAAAAGTAATATGAAAAAAAGTAAGTGAACTCCCCTACAGATGGGATTATAATCCACTTCCCTAAAAGATAGACTGTAATCTTTTTCATTTTTCCAATCATCAAAATTCTATTACCATTTGCCCTGCTTCAGGATGACCTTCTTTCAATTGTTTACAATTACCCATCATGAAGCCATAGCAAATCAGAGCTGCTTGATTCCGTCATTCTTGTAATACCTAGCCTAGAAGAATATCAGAACTTCTTACAGTAGGAAACTTACTACATGGGGACCAAATCTTTGGTTTATTATCAATTTACAGAGATGATTAAAAATTTTTACTTAGAAAGATGATTAAACATTTTTAAAAACCATTTCCCTGGAAACTATAAAGTCATTTATGAGAGACTTGCCAAATAACAGATCTCTTATACAAGGCAATCAGTGGTTCTTGTCAAACCTTGAAAAATTATCTTTGTCATTCAGTCACACTCAGTTAAAGCTGATAGGAGCACTGAAGATAAATCCTTTTGAGTTATCTATTACAAAATACTTTAGAATGGGAAAATATTCGTTCTTCTTGGAAAAGAATCTGGAAATATTAGTTAAATTATTATGTCCTTGGGAAAGAATCTGGAAACACTAGTTCAATTATTGTGTCCTCATGAAAACAAGCTCAGCCTTGTGTGTGAAAACTCAGCAAGGACACTTTAATTTGTACATAATTTACATATTAAAATGAAAATAGTATATATAATGAATTGTCATAAGGACATTCAAAAGGAGACAAGGATATTAGAATGATGTATCATTCTTGACTCTATACCAAGATAGTTTTAAAACATGAGCATCTTGAATACATCAGAGTATATTCCAGAGAGTTCTAAGTAATCTGAAAAGAAAAAAAATACATTTGCCCTAAAAAATATTTTTATAAGTAACCATCTAAATATTAATATTATCTTAGGTAACCCAAACATAAAAAGTGAAACAAAATGTGCTCAAAATAATATGGTATATGAATATGGGGTTAGAGCTGAAAGGGACAAGAAATATTAAACACTGCAGGATATAAAACCATAATGGAATTATGAAACTACTAAATTTTTAAGATAGTGGAAACATGAGGACTCAGTTTACCCTCATTGTCTTACAGATGACAAGATGTACTTAAGTTAGCAGTTAGCTTGTATGGGTTTTCTCAGAAGTTAGAGTTTGAGCACTTACTAAATCTTGGGCACTGTGCAGTATATAGTAAGAACATTCTTTCTTTGAATTCTAATCATTCTATGAGGGTAGTATAGTGGGTAGAGTGGAATTTCTTCTAGAGGGAGGAGCTTGCAATTAGGCAAAAATTTCATTAAGTCAGATTTCTCTGCAAAATGCCTTAGAAGAAGGTACCATATGAGAGGTTAATATAAAATTTCCCCAGAAACCCTTATAGCTGGGTTTTGCACTGGTAGTAGGCAGATTGTCAGTTCTTGAGTGCCAGATATAGTAGTTAGCTTGCTTTGTATGAAAAATAGCTGTCTTTAAGCACCAGTGGATGCTGACAATCTTTTATGTTAGGCATGTATTCTACTATTGTGACTGAGGAGTTATGAAAAACTCTTGGCCCAGGAGGATAAAAAGTCACATCTAAACAGCCATTTTTCCGAAAATGGATTCAAAACCATGAGAAAAGCATGATGTTTACTGTTTAGTATAAGCCAATCTCTTAATAAGTAGGTTTTCTTCATGATTATATTTATATTAATGAGCACATGGAAATTATTTCTTGTGCACAGGTCATAATGTTAGCAGCCCAGGTTTTTTTTTTTAAGCACAGATTTGTTTTTGAGGTAGGAATACTTGATTTCTAGTTTAAGGTGGATTTTATTTGTTGGTAGACTAACATGTTTTTTATAAGCTTTAGTTTTAACATGAGACTAATGTGAAAAATAATTTCAATGTTAAGATGGCTGTTGTTTCAGAACAAGGAGGTAGTCTATATAGAACATCTTGGTGTGTCCTTATTAAGTAGTAGATGCCCTCAAATTAATAATTTCACCCATATTCTTTCTAGTATCTTCTAGAAAAAAATGTAATGAAATAGATTGGGAAACAATGGTAAAATATGAATTTCCACCATTTCCATCATTGCTTTGGATGTGACTCTGATCAAAATCTGTAAGCTCTCTATGTAGCAATTCCATTATCTATACAACACTTTGTTCTTTTATATAGTATTTTGTTCTCTTTTTTCCTTATCTTACTCATTTCTGCCATAAATAGTCCAGTATGCTACGTGAGATATGTTAAGACTTGAAAATGTGACACGGAAAAGAGGGAAAAAAAGATGCAAATCATCTTTATTTCATTCTTTCACCTCTCATAGCAGGGGATACTATTTCAAAGCACATAGGTGTGTTCTTCAAATCATTTAATGCAGTCTTCCCTAGACTGGGACTCTGCTTTTTCCATCACTAAATTTTTCCTGTTATAAAAGGCTTTTGTTTACTGTGTATCCAGTAAATATTGGTAGCATAAATGAATAAATGAATTAAAACCTCTACAGCACAGAGGCTGTTTTCCTAGTTTCACAATGATATTTAACTTCGCGCATATGCCACACAATGCTCATTATATACCTTCCCTCATTTAATAATTATTTCTTAAACAGGGTAAAAAGCATGTGTTATATCTACTCAGTAGAAAATAAGATTGTTTAGAGCAGGGGTGACAAACTATGGTCCAGGGATCCTTCTGCCTATTTTTGTAAATAAAGTTTTACTGAAATGTTCATACTGATTTGTTTATTCATTGACTGTACATGCTTTCTGGTTACCATAGTAGACTTCAGTAGTTGCTATAGAGACAATATGGCCCACAGAGCCTAAATTATTTACTATCTGGCTCTCTAGAGGAAAAATTTGCTGACCCTTGGTTTAGAGAAATAAGATAGAGATCCCAACAGCAGTGTTTAGTGATCTCTGCACTATTTAGAAAACTTCCTGAGGGAAATATCGTGTGTATCACACTCAGCTTGGTATAGAAGAAAGGAATGTAAAGCTATGCAACAGATTTTATAAGAAGCATTTCACAAGTTATCCATCTAAATGAGTGTTGTCTCCTGTGGCACATATATTTATAGCATTTCAATGGTGAAAACACTGTGCCCTTTAATGCTGGATTTAAATTTTAAAGCACCTCATTTTTTCTGAGAGGTAACATGATTAAATAATGAGTTTGACAAAACTGGCAATACAGTTTTAGTTTGAAAATCTAAAGCAATGGTACTTATTTCCTTATGTGGCCTGTAATCTGACTCTGAATAGGACTCCAAAAGAAGTGTTAAAAATTTATTTTCTACAAATGAAGCATCAGGGGATTCAGTGCTTGTTTCCAAGGTTAAGAAGTTTCTAGGTTGCAACACAAAAGAATTTAGAGTCATATCTGGTAGGTACAGGACATGAAAACATCAAGTTGATGGTGTCACCTGCAATATCCTGTCACTTTTATATATTAACCTTCACCTCGATTCTATTTGTCTTCCTGATGAACGTTTTTTAGATCAAATAGAAAAAAACGTAATCAAAAACCAAGGAATGGTCAAATAAATTAATAAGCAGTTCTAAGTAAGTCACAAAGCATCAGACAACACTTCTATTTATTCCGAGAGACCAACAATCGATTCTTACTCTGTTTAGGCAGTGTGACATTATACATTTTAACTATATTGGTTGTGAAAACATGTCAGCTTGAACATAATTTCTTAGGAATGTGAGGGTATTAAATATTGCCTTGCAGATGCTCACAAAATATGTACCCATTTTTGCCATATGGGAGAGACAAATGAAAGTCTTCAAGGATCAAGAAGAGAAAAACAAACCACCCCCTATTCAAATTAAGCTAAGTGCCAACTGGGGATAATATCCTCTTTTAAAGTGTCAGGACTGATGAGATTTAAAAAGTCATCTATGAATATAAAATGGCACAAATAACAGAAAACATCTTCTTTTGTTTTAAATGGATAGACAATATATTTTTAGGTTAAAAAATATTGAGCCATAATACAAGGGATACCATGGTGATTATCTATGTCTCAGTTTTAAGTGGAATGTAGAAACAAAAACCCAGTATTTTGATATGATTTTCAATATAAGACACTATTAAGCACTCAAAGAAACTATTAAATATACCCAGTCTCCTGCAAATGACTGTGGGATACATAAGAATAGTTAATATTTAGGTTGATGCTTTCCTATTCAATTTGAAGTCAACATCTCTCCTCTTCCCACTTCCTAAATTGGTTTCCTTTCCTGTATTTACTATCCCAATGATTGGTGCTGCCATGAACCAAGTAGTCTGTAAAGTCACTCTGACTCCTTTCTTGCTACCCACAACCAGTCAAGGGATCCTATCAATGGCACCTGATAATGATTCCTCTGGTCCTTCCCTTTGTCTCCACTCCCACTGCTTCTACTTCAGTCAGGATCACCAACACAGCTAATACAGTCTACTTGTCATGATTTTAAGTCCCTACATATTTTTTTCCCCTTTTACTGGACCTGAGTTATGTAGAATTTAATGAATAGTAACCTTCTTATCAAGGCATACTCTCATCATTTTCCCATAGTAACAGTGTTTCTATAAAAATACCTGATTTATCTACCAGTGCATATATACAAGATTTTTTTTGATTGGGGGGGGAATTTGTACTTAAAATTATAATTTTGTAATTATACTGTGTGAGTATGTTAAATTATAAAGTAATGCAGTTTTTCTGAAATAGTTGTACTACTTTACATCCCTACCAGCATAATGTGTAAGCAATAGTCTTGATTCACATTTAATATACGTGATTTTGTCTAACTTTTAAAATTTTTGCCAACTAAATGGATGAAAAAAATACTTTCCTCAACCTTCACTTTTCTGATCACGAAGGAGATAAAACATCATTTATAATTAGCTCTAGTTTTGCCTCATCCCGGCGCCAACGTAGCCACAAACGCACATATGTAAATACACTTGTGTATGGTACATGCAACACACACACAAACTTACAGTCACACATTTCTTACTTACACACTTTTTACTCCTCTTCTGTTACAGTCTAATCAACACCAGCTCTTGGAAGGATTTTCGGCTCTGATCCGCTCTCTACCTGGTTTTGTTAGACACCTAGTACTCCCTCCATCATTTTAGATTATTTATTTCTATCATAGCACTCAACTATTCCTTATGTCAAATAAACATTTGTTTGAATTTTCAAACAGAAGCCCATGAAACTAGCAACTATTTAGCTCACATACTAGTGTATAATAGTATATGCACTAAAGGTTCTTAGGTGTTTTTACCTATCTTAAAATAAATTTGTGCCGAGTCTAGCAAAATGTAAATATAAAAAAGTATCCTCCACTTGGTATCAATTAATTTTGGTATTAATATTCCTTGTTTTGTTGTTTTAGATTCCAGGATTTAAAAAATATGTATATGTGTACAAGATACAAATAATATAGGTTTACAGCTAAGTCCATCATTTGTTACTTATCTTCTACTCCAAAATTATATACTTGGGACTTTGTCAGCATGATGACCACAACATGACACATCCTGTGAACCCTAAATACTCTAAATGATTTGGGTTATTCAAAATGGGTGTCCTACAAAAATTCCGAAACCATGCTCCCTGATGATTTATTGCACACCGATGCCGATTTTAGCCTCTTTTGACTCAGCTCCTTGGATTATTTATTCAATCATTCCACAAACACTTTTGAGCCCTGAACATTCCAGGCATCTCTTTCGATTGAAGATTTAGTTGTGATCTGTACACTTAAAGTCCCTGTCCTCAAAACTTCCACCCAGGTAGGAGAAACCAATATGGTACAAGCAAATGAAAACAACTAATATTTCAGAGAGAGGTAAGAGTTGTGAAGATATTTAATCTGAATAGTCTGCCAGAGCAACTGGGCAATGGTTGCTATTTCAGAAGCAGCAATAAAGAAAGGCATCTCTGATGAAGTGAATTTGAGTTTTGATAATAATGAGAAATTGAGCTGAGATTTATTTCTTTGAAAGTTGATTAAAGAAATCTTTGTTGCCAATTTTTTAGTGCCTGTGATGAGACTGCTAATGTCATGCTAAGGATGCCACCTCCAGACCTTTCACATGCTAATGCACCCTGTAGATAGTCACAGGGGTGTTGGATTCTGTGCATAGGAGAGGAAAAGAGCCCTCTCTCCCACTCCCCAACCACAAATGCTCCCAAACACACCAAGGCTTCATAGGCCTTTTACTATAGCTACTCTCTTGATAACAGAGAGAATAAAGTGGAGAAAGCATTGCTAAGAGGGTTATTTAAAAATAGAGCCCAGAGGACATTGAGGAATTGAGTCTTAATGCACATCTTCTGTCTCAAATTCTTGGAATTTGTGCTGAATTCAGCTGAAAGCCAAGGCATCTGTTGCATGTTAGAAGGGACCTAAATGGACTTCTCTGCCCTAGCAACCAATCACATAGAAATTAGTGTGAGTGTAGCTACACCAACACCAATCATATTTAGTTCCAAACAATTTATGTAAACTTCCTCTTTTCCTCTTTAAAAACTCCAACCTCCTTTGTCTCTCCACAGAACACTTTACATTTGTCTACTCTGTGTCTCCTAAATTGCAGTTCCTAAGAACACAGATAAAGACACACATTTTACTTAGCAGCTTGCAGTTTTCTCTTTCATTGGCCAACACTCTTCTGCTCGTTATCTCCTGCAAGCAGATTCCAAAACTTCAACAAAAGTACATCCTTTCCACAGGAAGAGCTTCTGTATGATTCAGATTCTCTGTTTACAAACCTGAAACACTAACCTCCCTCCTCCCCACCCCACTCCTGAAAATAGCCTTCAAGGTAAAGCTGTGCCACTGTCAAGAGCATAGACGTTGAAATTAAAAGATTTAGCTACAAAGCCATACTTCATTTCCTTCTATTGTATGTAAAAACAAAGATGAAATTTAATGGTATACTATGGTTTGAATTACCTACTAACTAAATGAAATATAAGGTTTGCTAGACTCCAAGAGTCACCAGCTAGTCCAGGTGTATCAGAAAGAGAGCAGATGCCTGATAAACACCCTTACAGATTGTGCCCGCGGAGAGTGGAGGTCACGAATCTCAAACAAGCAAACAAGATTCATGTACATACATTAATGTTCGAGAACGTCTGTCCTCTGTGACAGCGAGAACAAGAATGGCACTCAAGCTGATTCAAGACAAACAGGAGTGCATGTCTCCTAGGGCTGATGTAAAACAAAGAACCAGAAACTTAAAACAACAGAAACTTATTTTCTTACTGTTCTGGAGGCTTCAAGTCCAAAATCAAGGTGTTGACGGAGCTTGTTCCCTTTCATGGCTCTGAGGAAAAAAAATCTGTCCCAAGCCTCTATTTTAGCTTCAGGGGACAGCCAACAATCCTTGAAGTTTTCTTGGCTTGCCGACCCACCACTCTATCCTGTTCCCAACTTCACCTGGCGTTCTCCCCGTGGCTCTCTTTCTTCTTACAAGGACCACTTACATTGGATTAAGGGCCTGCCCTACTCCAGTACTGCCTCATTTTAACTAATTGCATCTACAACTACCCTAACCCTATTTCCAATTAAAGTCAAATTCTGAGGTACTGGGGGTAAGGACTTCAACAGATCTTTTTGAGGGAACACAATTCAACCCATAGTAAAGAATAACTGCATATTCAGCCACAGGCTCTCTCATGATGATATGAATCAGAATCTTCCAGAAAGGAGGGTAATGATGGAGATTCCTAGCCACACCCCAAAACCCCTGAGTCAGGATTTTTAAGGCAGTTGATCCCAAACTGGGGATTTTAAAGAAACTTTTACAAAGTCACTTGAAAATTACTATTGTACTATTGTTTCTATGGTAATGGTTTGTGCTATACCTAACACAGTAGAACACATTGTGATATTGAAACTTGGGGTAAAATAGAATACTAAATTTCAAGTTAGTCAAGCAGCATTAAATACTGCTTATATGAGACTATTTTTCAAAAGGAAATAAATCCTTTGAAATTCATTTCATCTGAAAATGAAGTAGCTTACAATGGATTTGTTCCTATTACATTTTTTTGGCATACCTCTTTATTTCTGTTTTGTATTAATTTTTATTCTTTCTTTTCTTTATACATTTACATTTCTCTTCTGTTTTTTTATAGTGCAAGAATTCTTTCACAAATATATTTCCACTTAACACATTCATAGTGAGTACTTACTGTATATTTGTTTTTTTGTGCTAAAAGCTGAGGAAATAATGTTCTCTAAGACTCAATCCAGTCTCAGAGAAATTCTTGGTTTACCGGGGTTGGGGGGGAGAGAATTTGAACCTTAAAAAAGAGCTACTGTGGGGCACCTGAGTGGCTCAGTTGGTTAAGCATCAGACTCTTGACTTCGGCTCAGGTCATGATTTCAGGGTCAAGAGACTGAGCCAGCTTAAGATTCTCTCTCTGTATCCCTCCGCCCCTCTCCCCTCACTCTGCCCCTCCTCTTCCCATGAGCGCTTGCGTGCTCTCTCTCTCTCTCTTTCTCAAAAAAAAAAAAAAGAGCTACTGTGAAATGTGAAAAGAACTACTTCTTAAACTTTAATGTCCATAGGAATCAATTTGAGATAGTGTTAAAAATAGATTCTAAATCAGTAAATTTGGACTGGAGCCTGAGATTCTTCATTTCTAACAAACTTCAAGGTGATGATGCTTCCAGTTTGTGATTCATGCTTTGATTAGGGAGTTGATAAATAAAATGGAGATCCATGCAAAATGCTAATGGAACACAAATGTGGAAAATTATTACAGAGAAAAAGGATGTAGATTTGGACTTCAAATATACTAGGGCAACATTCTTCAAAAGGATAAAGGATTTTTTTAAAAATTTGAGTATAATTGGAACACAATGTTACGTTAGTTTCAGGTGTACAACTTAGTGATTTGCCAAGTTTATACATTATGCCGTGTGCACCACACGTACAGCCACCGTCTGTCCCGTTACATCACTATTACAATAACCTTGTACTCCTTATGCTCGGGTCTTTCTTCCTGTGACTTACCCATTCTATAACCGGAGGCTGGTATCTCCCTTTCCCCTTTCCCCATTTCGCCCAACCCCCCAACCCCTCCCCTCTGGCAACCATCAGTGTTTTCTCTGTATTTCTAGTTCTGATGCTGCTTTTTGTTTGTTTATTCATTTTATATGTTCCATTTATGAGTGGATTCAAATGGTATTTGTCTTTCTCAGTCTGGCTTATTTTGCTTAGCATAATATCCTCTACAACCGTCCATGTTGTCCAAAATGTCACTATTTTATTGTTTCTTATAGCCATGCAATATTCCATTGTGTATATATATGTACCACATCTTCTTACCATTTATCTATTGATGGGCACTTTGGGTGCTTCCATGTCTTGGCTATTATAAATAATGCTGCAATAAACATAGGGTGCATATATTTTTTTCAAGTTAGTGTTTTTGTTTTCCCTGGGTAAATTACCCAATAGTGGAATTATTGAATCATATGGTATTTCTATTTTTAGTATTTTGAAGAACCTCCATACTGTTTTCCACAGTAGTGGTACCAATTTACATTCCCACCAACAGTGCATGAGAGTTCCTTTTTCTCCACATCCTTGACAACACTTGTTGTCTCTTATCTTCTTGAATTTAGCCATTCTTAGAGGTGTGAGGTGACATCTCATTGTGGTTTTGATTTGCATTTCCCTGAGGATGAGTGATGCTGAGCATTTTTCATGTGTCTGTTGGTCATCTGTATGTCTTCTTTGGAAAATGTCTATTCAGGTCCTCTGTCCATTTTTAAAATTGGATTTTTCTTTGATGTTGCATTGTATAAGTTCTTTATATATCTTGGATATTAACCCTTTATCAGATATATCATTTACAAATATCTTTTCCCATTCAGTAGGTTATCTTTTTGTTTTCTTCATGATTTTGATAAAGGATATTCTTAGCAATGGGAATAGAAAAACTAAGGGTTCAAAAATGAAGAATAATGACCAATTATAAGTGTGGTTAAGCCAGTGCTTTTAAAAATACACTTTTTAAAAAGCAGATTCTTAGAACAAAACCCAGAAACAATTATTTAGAATTTCTGAGACTAAGGGCATGGGCCTCACAAGTAAATTCTAAACTTCTTCTCTGTCTCTGCAACTACCTCCCCATCTCCACAAATTTGACAGCTATAGGCTACAGTCTGTATGCTGGTAGAAGTGAAGGAAACAATGTTCTGAGAATATCCTTGAATACAGCCTATGGCCAAGTATGAAGACCATTCTGTGCCTTGTCTAGGAGTTGTATTTTAGCTTTTAATGCTTTATTCTGATTAGAAGAAAAAATAAGCACACCCCCATGTAAGTGTCATTATTTATTTAATATATATGCAAATATAGTCATCTCCATATACTATTTTCATCTGTTTTATTTTGAGACATGGATTACTTTTAAGTGTCTTGACTTTTTCTGAGTACAGTTGACACACAATGTTACATTAATTTCAGTTTTATAACATACTGATTCAACAACTCTATATGCTATGCTATGCTCATCACAAGTTGAACGTTTTTTTGTCAATATAAGCATTCTCGTCATCATAAATCCTAATTGCTGTGGAACTGAAATTAAGGTAAACCAAAGGTGCTAAAAGCTGCTTTAGAAGCAACTCTTCTCTTTGTGTCCTCTTTCTTTCCCTCTTCCTTTCCCACCGTCTCTTTCTCCCTTTCCCTCTCTCAACAGCTGAAACAGGAAAGAGTAAAATTGAGCTTCTGGATTCAATAAGATTCCCCCAGGCATCCTATTCACCCTTTTATGTTAGAGTAGGAAATGTTTATATGCTATTGGCTTATAGAGCAAAATTATTTATAGCTGACATTGGTTGTTGGTTTAATGATAATTTTAATGAAATGTTTCCAGTCCCTCCAAATATAAAGGATGTTTAAAGTGTAAGACAATGCTCAACAATTGAGGGGATATAACCAACAGGGGAGAACTGATGCCATAATAACCATGGTGAATTGTTGTAATGTGACTGTTCTCTTCCACCAGCCTTATTCACTTCTTTTTATGCTCTGGATAAACTATCTAACATAGTAGTGAATAAGTAATAATGGATCATATCCCAGCTGTGAGCAGTTTTGTGGTTAGCAAAATAGGGAGCAACCAGGGATTTACAATCTCAAATAACATTGTGTATGACAAGTGAAACTTTAGTAATTTGCAGTGAATGATTCTGTATGAGAAGAACAGATGAGGGCTCTGTGGTGCAATTCTTTACATATATCTGGATCTGTGTTTAAAACTTGAGGCTTGGGAATTTACTAAATTAGGGAATTCATCCTAGTTTCCTCACTTATGATATTAGGCAAGTTGTTTAACTTCCCCAGACCTTAGTTATTCCCATCTGTAAAATAGGAAATTGAATGAGATATCTGGGTAGAAATCACATAGAGACTAGTGGTAGACAAAATGTGGTTACAGTCTCCTCCCCAAGTACTGGTTCCTTCTCTTCTTCCCCTGTTCTCAGCTTTGGAAAGCCCAAGTTACAGGGATTTCCTTTTCCTTTTCTACACTTTCTCTGTAAAAAAAAAAAAACAACCTTTTTTTTTTTGTTTCTTAAAAACTGATGATATGCTGATGGCTCCTAGTTTTTAATCTCCAACTGAGTTCTTTCTCTTCTTTGAACATTGGCCTACTTAACAACCCTCCTTAGATATCTAATGAGCATCTTTAACATCAAACATTCAAAATTGAGATAAAATTCGCCTCTCCAAACCACTAGTCTGCTGTTGTCCCAGTGTACCCTACATCAGCAAGTAAAATAAACCCTATTCTCTTCAACTCATATTCAATCCATTAGCAAATCCTGTCTTCTCCTTTAAAATACCCTTGAGTTTGTACTGCTTTTAACTTTTTTCATCATGATTGAAACAACCATCATCTCTCACCTGAATTGTTGTAATAGTCTCCTAATTGGACTTCCTGCTTTTTAAAAAATTTTTATTTAAATTCAATTAGCCAACATATAGTACATCAGTTTCAGATGTGATGTTCAATAATTTATCAGTTGCGTATAACACCCAGTGCTCATCACATCATGTGCCCTCCTCAATATCCATCACCCAGTTACCCCATCCCCCCACCCACCTCCCCTCCAGCAACCCTCAGTTTGTTTCCTACAGTTCAGAGTCTCTCATGATTTTTCTCCCTCTCTGATGACTTCCCATTCAGTTTTCCCTCCTTCCTATATGATCCTCTGCACTGTTTCTTGTATTGCACGTAAGAGTTAAACCATATGATAATTGTCTTTCTCTGTTTGACTAATTTTGCTCAGCATAGTACCCTCAGGTTCCATCGATGTCAATGTAAATGGTAAACAGTCATCCTTTCTGATGAATGAATAATATTCCATTATATATATATATATAATACACACATACACACCACATCTTTATCCATTTCTCTGTCCATGGGCAACTCAGCTCTTTCCAGTTTGGCTATTGTGAACATTGGTGCTATGAACATTGGGGTGCAGGTCCCCTTTGGATCACTACATTTGTATCTTTGGAGCAAATACGTAGTGGTGCAATTGCTGGGTCATAGGGTAGCTCTATTTTTAATGTATTTAGGAACCTCCATACCATTTTCCAGAGTGGCTGTACCAGCTTGCATTCCCACAAACAGTGTAAGAGAGCTCCCCTTTCTCCACATTCTTGCCAACATTTGTTGTTTCCTGTCTTGTTAATTTTATCCATTCTGACTGGTATGAAGTGGTATCTCATTGTGGTTTTGATTTGTATTTCCCTGATGCCAAGGGATGTGGAGCATTTTTTCATGTGTTTGTTGGCCATTTGGATGTCTTCTTTGCAGAAATGTCTGTTTATGTCTTCTGCCCATTTCTTAACTGGATTATTTGTTTTTTGGGTGTTGAGTTTGATAAGTTCTTTATAGATTTTGGATACCAGCCCTTTATCTGATATGTCATTTGCAAATATCTTCTACCATTCCATGGGTTGCCTTTTAGTTTTGTTGACTGTTTCCTTTGCTGTGCAAAAGCTTTTTATCTTGATGAGGTCCCAATAGTTCATTGTTGCTTCTGTTTCCCTTGCCTTTAGAGACGTGTCTTGAAAGAAGTTGCTGCCACTGAGGTCGAACAGGTTGCTGCCTGTGTTCTCCTCTAGGATTTTGATGGATTCCTTTCTCACATTGAGGTCTTTCATCCATTTTGAGTTTATCTTGGTGTATGGTGTAAGAGAATGGTCCAGTTCCATTCCTCTGCATGTGCTGTCCAATTTTCCCAGCACCATTTATTGAAGAGGCTCTCTTTTTTCCATTGGATGTTCTTTCCTGCTTCATTGGAGATTAGTTGACCGTAGGGTGGAGGGTCCATTTCTGGGCTCTCTATTCTGTTCCCTTGATCTATGTGTCTGTTTTTGTGCCAGTACCATGCTGTCTTGATGATCATAGCTTTGTAATTTAGCTTGAGGACTTCTTGCTTTTATCCTTGAACAACCACAGTCTAGTCTTTATTTAAGAGAAGAATAATTATTTTTAAATATAAATCAGATGATGCCTCTTAGTGGCTTCCCTTATCTTTCAGAGCATAATCCCATTAAATGTCATGACTTCAATAGCCCTGCTATCCATCTGACCTTACCCCTGTTCCTTATACTTTTCTCACTCAATTGTATCCAAACAGGTCTAATTGAATAAGCTCTCATCTCAATGCATTTACAATTTCTGGACTTTTTAAAATGAATTTGGGTCATGGCTGTTATGGCTAGCATGGTTAGGTCATCTGGGATAGCTGAGGCTTCTGTCCACTTTTTTCTTTTATCCACAAAGTGGCTAAACTTGGGATATTTCATGGGTTAGCCGAATATTTTCCAGCAGCAAGAGAGGACAAGCTTTAATATATTACATGCAAGTGTCTGGTCCTATTGTTTTTTAATGTATCATTGGCCAAGGTAAATTCCATGATCAAACCAAAGTATGATGTGGGAGAGGATTATAAAAGAGCATGTTATGGACATATCATTTAAGGGTGGCATTACTAGAACAATTTTATTAGTTTCTATTGCTGCTGTAATAAGTTACCACAAAATTTTATGGGCTTCCTTCTAGAAGAGAAATCTGTTTCCAGGGAAGAATCTGTGTCCTTGCCCTCTCCAGCTTCCAGAGGCTGCCTATGTTCATTGGATTGTGACCCCTTCTTCCATCTTCAAAGCACATTACTCCCACCTCCACTTTTTATCATCACTTCTTCTGACTTTTACCCTCTCTCCTCTCTCTTTTGAAGATTCTTATAGTCACACTGGGTCCATCCAGAAAATTCAGAACATTTGCCTCATCTGAAGATTCTTAATCGCATCTGCAAAGTCCCTTTTGTTCTATAAAGTAACATACTCACGAATTCCAGAGATTAGGGGATAGATATCTTTTTGGGGTCCATTATTCAACATACTGCACTTATCAGGTATTCTCAGGGCCTAGAAAGACATTCTGGCATGAAGTAAATACTCTTTAGATGTCTATTGAGTGAATGAACAAGTTATTGGAGTAAATTTGTTTAAAGACCTGTTTATGCTAGAAGACACTGTAAAGAAACATTGTATACGCAAGAAAATTTTTCAAATATACTGATCATATATAATGTGTACAAGCAAGGTCATTTTTAAAGTATTATCAAGTTCAGTTTTAAGTATTATGAATTGATACTGATATGAATTGAAAGGCAGTATGTATGTTTTAATACACTTATTTGTTTGTCAATATATATATGTGTGGGAGAAATCTGGTGGTTGATAATGCAAATGTTATAATATAATTTTGAGTTTTGTGCAACAATAATATAAAGACAATTTCAAATATGAATTACTAGCTAATGTATTACTTGTATTAATTCATTTGATCTTTGTAACAATCCATGTTGCAGATACTATCAAATTCATTATTTGCTGATGAATGTACTGAATAAAACAATTGGTTAAATGATTTGCTCAATATATTATAGCTACTAAGCAGTGGAACCCAGGAAGCTTGTTTCAAAATCAGCTACTTAATCATTAAGTTATAGTTTTCTGAAAATAAACTTTTCTGGAAGATAAAGGAAGAAGTTAAAGGCTTAAAAAAACATAATGAAATGTGAACACAAAGAGATGTTTACATATGTCCAAAGAGAATGAAAAAATGGCAATTCTCAATGGGTGCTCCTTACATTCTCTTACATTTCAAATGAAAGATTGTTTTTGTATTCTTGTGTTTTATTTAGATCTTTCCTCCTTCATCAAAATGCTTAACATTTCAATAATTGTGATAACTGTCATAGATTACTTTACATCACTAAATTACTCCATGAATCTTGTTATACCTATGATAATAGTTTTATGAAAACTTTCTCATAATTCTCAGAAACTCATTGTGATTCCCAGGCTCCATGTTGCACTAACACATATATGAACAAATACTTACTTGCTTTATTAATTAATTTGAAATTGTGGTGTTTCACAATGGTGACCTCATTTTTCTTTAAAAATAGTTAATTGCCGGGTGGAGCAAGATGGCGGAGGAGTAGGAGACCTGGATTTCGTCTCCTCTCAGGAATTCAGCTGGATAGGGATCAAACCATTCGGAACACCTACAAACTCAACAGGAGATCGAAGAAAAGAATAGCAACAACTCTCTCATCAGAAAAGCGACCACTTTCTGGAAGGTAGGACGT
>NC_138382.1:44601551-44715818 GCF_054177405.1 Leptonychotes weddellii
AAACTGAGGGTTCTAGAGGGGAGGGGGGTGGGAGGATGGGTTAGCCTGGTGGTGGGTATTGAGGAGGGCACATTCTGCATGGAGCACTGGGTGTTATGCACAAACAATGAATCATGGAACACTTCATCTAAAACTAATGATGTAATGTATGGGGATTAACATAAGAATAAAAAAAAATAGTTAATTGCCAACTGTTTATTGTCCATGAACACTCTAAGACATGGCAATTAATACAATAATTTGCTTTTCAATTTAGCAAAGGTTTTTTGTTGTTATTTTAATGAGAATATCTTATGCATTCAGAAGTTTAAACACATTGGAAATGTAATTCTATTGTTAGGATATTGATTCAAATTTCTAGAAAGTAATTTGGCAATATTTCCTAAGACTCTAAAAGGTGTTAAGGGCCTTTGACTTAACAATTTCTCTTGGAGAATCTACATAAGAACATAATTCAAAATAGTGAAGCAAGGCAGAAAAAAGATTAATGTTTAAAACGTTCATTGTAAATTTTTTTGTTAAAAATTGAATGAACCTGTATAATGGGCTTTGTTTGCAATGTTATATCCATAAAACAAATATTACTTAATCAAATGAAATTTAGAAGTTTTTAGAGCATGAAAAATGTATGTGTAAGATTTCAAGCATAAAGAGTTATAATCAAAATGACATGAACATTATAATATTGTTATGTTAAAATATACATCAATAAGGCAATTGAGAGAAACAGACTGAAACGTACTTTCAGATTTTTTTCCTTAAAAAATAAATAGTTCTCATGTATATTAGAGTCAATATATAGTTCAATCAATTGACCTTATATCTGCTAGAATGTTGCAATGGTTCAAAGAGTTTTATTGGATAAAGCTGAAGAATCACATGGGAAACAACAAATTTGAGGAAAAAGAATCTATCAGTTAATACAGTTATTTCCCCAGTTGACAATTCAGAAATGAAATGAACCTTCCAACTTCAGCATGGTTGAATAAACTGAAGATCAAGAACTTCAAGGATGTAAAGAGCACTGGAAATGTCATTCATTTTATCCCCTGTTATCTATAAACTGCTCCCAGAAAAATGAGAATGTATCCTATTTTTATTATAATTCTCTAGAGAAAACATTGCTGTAACTTCCCATTTTAACTAAGTTAAGACCATTATTTCAAAGGTCTGTAAGGAAAAAAAAACTTTTTTAAAAACCCAAGGCAAAAATATAAATCATTTTCTTATTGGAAATTTAAATTTTCTAATCATTACCTTGAATTTTTTACATTGCTATTGGTCACTATTTAGTCATTTTCTAGTTTTCTAATTTAGTTAAAACAATATTACATCCTACAACTTTCCCCAATATCTGTAATTTTTCATTCTACTAATTACTATTGATATCTTTTCTGAATAGTCTTCAGTTTCTCTGCATGCCAGTTAATTTGTATAACAAAGAACTAGTCAGATCCTAATTCCTTACTTCATAAATTCTAGTAATCACTTTAATTTTTTAAATATACTGCTCAAACTAAATTTTTTGTGATTTAATTATAACCATGGCCAATATTTTGTCATTTAAAAGTTTACTGTTAAGGAGAAGAATACTAACACTCACTAAACACCACGATATCTCTATAATGAATTTTTTTCTTGATTATTATCTCAGAGTAAGGCATACTTTTTGATTTTATTCCAATATAAGGTCTTCATCTTTTAGTCTGACTGCTAAAATAGCAGATCAATCTCCTAAAGGAACACCTACTTATGTTGCATATTCTTTCCATAATCAAATTTACAAAAGTAATATTCTTTAAAATGAAGTTATCATTTTATCATACTCTCCTCAAAATGTATATATGTAAAAGTGTATAATGACGACTAATTGCTTATTGGATTAGTGTGTGTTTGCGTATGCCTGCACTAAGAACACTTAACAAGAGCTCTAGCTATTAACAAATACTTCTATGCCCAGCACAGTATCAACTATAGGCACAATGTTGTAAACCAGAATTGGGGTTGCTGGATCATATGATAGTTCTATTTTTAGATTTTTTAGAAAAACACTTTACTGTTCCCTAGTGGCTGCAGCATTTTATATTTTACATCCCCACCAACGGTGTGTATGGGTTCCATTTTTCCCACATCCTCACCAACGCTACTTGATATATATATATATATATATATATAAAGAGCCATTCTAAATAGATGTGAGGGGATACCTCATTGTGTTTTGATCTGCATTTCCCTAATGATTAGATGATCAAGCAAGCATCTTTTCCTCCATCTGTTGGCCATTTCTATGCCTTTGCACAAAAGTCTATTCAAGTCCTTTTCCTATTTTTAAATCAGGTTATTTCCTTTCTTTTCTTTTTTTTTTTTTTAATTAAGTTTAGGAACTCCTTACATATTTTGGAAATTTACTCCTTATCTGATATGTGGTTTGTAAATATTTTCTGCCATTCTCTAGCTTTCCTTTTAACTCTGTTGATTGTTTCCTCTTCTGTGCAGTGGTTATTTAGTTTGGTGTAGTGCCATTTGTCTTATTTTGCTTTTGTTGCTTGTGCTTTTGGTGTCATATACAATAAATCATTGCCAAAACAAATGTCATGAAGCTTTCTGTATGTATTCCTCTAAAACTTTACAGTTTCAGGTTTTATCCTTAAATATTTAATCTATTTCAAATTAATTTTTGTGTATGGTATAAAAGAGATCTAATTTCTTTCTTTTGCAGATGGATATCCAGTTTTCTCAACCTCATTTGGTGAAGAGACTACCTTTTCACCAGAGTATATTCTTTTTCTTTTTAAAGATTTATTTATTTGTTTATTTGAGAGAGAGAGAGAGTATATGCATGCATGTGAGCAGGGGAGGGATAGAGTAAGAGGAAGGGGATCTTGAGCAGGCACTCTGCTCAACACAGAGTCTGTTTCTTATACATATATCGTATATATATAAATGCAATATCATTCAGCCATAAAAAGGAATGAAATCTAGCCTTTCAATGACATGGATGGACCTAGACAGTATAATAAGTAAAATATGTCAGTTAGAGAAAGGCAAATACCATGAATTTACTCATATGTGGAATCTAAGAAACAAAACAATCAAAGAGAAAAAAAGAGAGAGAGAGGCAAATCAAGAAACAGACTCTTAACTATAGAGAACAAACTGATGGTTACCAGAGGGGATGTGGGTGGGGGAATGGGTTAAATAGGTGATGAAGATTAAGGAGAGTACCTGTCATGATGAGCATAGGGTGATACATGGAAGTGTTGAATTACTATATTGTACATCTGAAAACATAACACTGTATATTAACTAATTGGAATTTAAATAAAAACTAAAAAATAAATTGAAGAGAAAACATTTCCAAACTCATTTTTATAGGCTAACATTACTCTGACACTAAAGCCAAAGATATACAAGAAAAAATATATAGGTCAATATCTCTGATGAATATAGATGCAAAAATCCTCAATAAAACATGTGAATACTAAATTCAATAGCATATTAAAATGATGATACATCATAACCAAGTGGGATTTATTTCCTGGGATACAAGGATGATTCAACCTATATAATTCTATTAATTTGATATACCACATGAACAGAATAAAGAATAAAATATTACAATATCTTAAAAAATTTTGCTTAGGGCGCCTGGGTGGCTCAGCCGTTAAGCATCTGCCTTCGGCTCAGGTCATGATCCCAGGGTCCTGGGATCGAGTCCCACATCGGGATCCCTGCTCGGCAGGAAGCCTGCTTCTCCTTCTCCCACTCCCCCTGCTTGTGTTCCTGCTCTCGCTATCTCTCTCTCTGTCAAATAAATAAATAAAATCTTTAAAAAAAAATTTTTTTTTTGCTTAGCACTTTCTTGTGCACAGAAGATACTTGGTAAATCTTTGATTTGGGGAGGCAAATCCAATTTTTAGAGTAAAATATTTTTATAATTTTTATACATAGATTTTATCAACAAATTCTAAACAGCAATGAGTTTAGAGGAGTGATACCAAATTCTAGCCTCAAACCTGAAGCAGGATATGGAGTGGGTATTAGGGAAAGTGTTGGTGAGACAAGTGTAGGAGAAACAAGAAGAAATAACAGGTTTGGTTTACCTAGCCATACACCAAAAACTACTTGGAAGATTTTACATTTTCCATCTTAGTTTTGTTTTCTTTTTCTCACCATTAGAGGTCTAATTAAAATACAATAAACTGTAAATACTTGAAGTGTACAATTTGATGGCGTATGTACACATCCATCATACCATCAACACAATTCAAATAATGTATCCATCACATACAAATTTATATCACACTCTATTTTTTTTTTTATTTCTTACTTCCACCCCTCTCCACTCCTAGTCTCTGAGACAACTAAACTGTCTTCTAGGGGCGCCTGGCTGGCTCAGTTGGTTAAGCATCTAACTCTTGATTTGGGCTCAGGTCATGATGTCAGGGACATGATACCCAGCCCTGCGTCCACTCAGAGCTCAGCACGGAGTCTGCTTGTCCCTCTCCCTCCCCCTCTGCCCCTCCCCCTCTGCCCCTCCCCCTGTGCTGTCTCTCTCTCTCCATTTCTCAAATAAATAAATAAATAAAATCTGGGGAGGCCTGGGTGGCTCAGTCAGTTAAGCGTCTGCCTTCGGCTCAGGTCACGATCTCAGGGTCTTGGGATCGAGTCCTGCATCAGGCTCTCTGCTCAGCGGGGAGCCTGCTTCTCCCTCTGCCTGCTTCTCCCCCTGCTCGCTCACTCTCTCTATCTCTCTGACAAATAAATAAATAAATAAATAAATAAATAAATAAATAAATAAATACAATCTTTAAAAAAAACCCTGTCTCTATTAGTTTGGTTTGAATTTTATAGAATTTAATATAAATGGAATATACATTATGTACTTTGTTTAGCTTCTTGCACTAAACATCATTTTTTTGAGATTTATCCATGTTATTATATATATCAGAAGCTTGATACTGTTTTTTACTGAATAGTACTGAATTATGCTCAGATAAAACAATTTGTTTACCCATTTACTTATCAGTATATATTTGGATCTTTTTCAATTTTGTGACTTTTACCAAAAGTTTCTATAGACACTTGTATATAAATATTTGTATGGACATATGATTTCTCTCATGGGTACATATCTAGGACTACAATAATTAGGTGTATATATTTACTTCTCAAACTTTCAACCTCTTTCGTGAAATATATATCATTTTACATTCCCATCAACGATGCTTCAGAATTCCATATTGTCCCCAGGAAGAGCCTCACTCAAAGCTTCATGGTGCATTTCAACAGAATTTACTTCAGTTGTAACATTGACTGGAGCAAAGGTGACCCCATGCCAGGTTTGAGAACACCAGTCTTGACTCGCCCACAGGGACAGTACCAATACCACCAATTTTATACCAAAAATCTGTTTTGAGACCCATTAAAACAAAAATTTAATGAGACAAAAAAAAAAAAAAAACAATGCTTCAGAATTCCAGTTGCTCCAAATACTCAGCAACACAGAGAGTGTTTTTTATTTAAACCATTCTGTTAAGTGTGTAGTGGTATCTCATGCAGTTTAAATGGACATTTCCTGAATAGTTAACAAGGCCAAGCATTTGTGTGCTTATTTTCTCTCCACATACCTTCTTTAGTAAAATATCTATAAGAGTCTGGCAATTATTAACTGGGTTATCTTCTGGTTATTGAGTTAGAAGAAATATTTAAATATTTGAGATACTATACATAAATTACACATGCTGGTGAGCATGTAGAGTATATCGCTTATACACTGATGAGGGGAATGTAAAATAGTATAGCTAATCTGGAAAATGGCTTGATTATTTCTTTAAAATTTCAACATATAAGTACAATATGACCTAGCAATTGAGCATTTATCCCGGAGAACTAAAGACTCATGTTCACATGAAAATACAAATGTGAGTGCTTACAGCAGCTTTACTCATAATAGACAAAAATTGGAAACAACCCAGACGTCTTTTAAGGGAAAAATGGTTAAACAAACGGTTGTATTATACATATAACTTAATATTATTCAGCAATTAAAAAGAATGAGCTATTGACACATACAACAACTTGGATGAATCTCAAGGGAATTATGCTAGGTGAAAAATAACATCCCCAAAAATGTTAATCCAGGATTCCAATGATCACATCTTCAAAATGACAAAATTTTAGAAATGGAGAGCTGATGAATGATTGATAGAGCATAGAACTGTGACTGGGGACAGGGAGGGCTAAATGGGAGAGAAGGGGATATGTTTATAAAAGAGCAACAGCAGAGATCCTAGTGGTGATGGACTGTGGGAGAGAATATATGAACCCACACCTTTTATAAAATTATATAAAACACAGACACTCATGAGTACAAGTAAAACTGGGGAAAGTTGAACAATATTGGAGGATTTTATCATCTTACTATCTAGGCTGTGATATTGTACTATAGTGTTTCAAGGTATTACCATTGGAGGATGGAAGCATCACAATTGTCCTTTGATAGATGAATGAATAAGGAGGTGTAATATAATAGAATATTAGTCAGCCATAAAAATAATGAAATCTCACCATTCACAACAATGTGAATGGATCTAGAGAATATAATGCTAAGTGAAATAATCAGTTAGAGAAAGACACATACCGTATGATTTCACTCATACATAGAATTTAAGAAACAAAACAAAATAACAAAAAAGAGACAAACCAAAAACCAGACTCCTAACTATACAGAACTGATGGTTACCAGAGGGGAGATGGGTGGGGGGATGGGTGAAATAGGTGATGGGGATTAAGAGCACACTTATCGTGATGAGCATTAAGTAATGTACAGAATTGTTGAATCAATATATTGTACACCTGAAACTAATATAATGCTGTGTGTTAACTATACTGGAATAAAAATTAAAAAAAAGATATTACCATTGGGGGGAATCTGGGTTAAGAACACCCGTGATCTCTCTGTATTATTTTTTGCAACCGTTTCAGAAATTACAATCATCTTAATAAATTAAAAATAAGTATCTTATAGCTAAATGTAACACATAGCTCTCACATAAGGGTGTTGTTATTGCCTAGTTATTAACATAGTGCTTCTAGTTTTTATGTTTTGTATAATCACCTCTGGATATTCAGTAAAAAATGGGTAAAGCTACAAAAGACTAGTACTTCCATTGTAATATTGTTATCTACATGTAAAAATGAAAGAACAACATACTTGAAAGAATTAACATATGGATTTGATATAACTTGGGATGTCCTTATACTGGGATACTGAGGGTCATGATTTATTTTCTATGAATCTTTATATTTTTATTCATTAAAACTGAAGTTTTTGACATTATAAAGACTTCCTATTTGTGACCATTAGTTGAGATTACATAATAGTAAAAACTGCTATATATTCAACCTACCTAAGTCTAAGTGAGAACAAACCTGTTACTTAGTTGGACATCACATGGGGAGGAAAAAAAGAATCTAGACATAGACTTTACACCCTTGCTAAAAATTAACTCAAAGTGGATCACAGATTTAATTGAAAATGACAGAACTATAAAACTCCTAGAAGATAACAGAGAAGAAAACTTAGATGAACTTTTTAGATACAGCACCAAAAGCACAATCCATGAAAGAAATAAGTGATAAGCTGGACTTCATTCAAAATAAAAACTTTTGCCATATATAAAACAATGAAAGAGACGAGAAAATAAGCCATAGACTGGAAGAAAATATTTGCAAAAGGCATATCTGATAAAGTACTTTTATCACAAATATACAAAGAACTCCTAAAACTCAACAACAAGAAAACAACCCAATTAAAAATGGGCCAAAGGTCTGAAGAGACATCTCACCAATGGCAAATAAGCATTTGAAAAGATGCTTCACATCATATGTCATCAAGTAATAGCAGCTCTATGTATAATTACCAAAACCTGGCATCAACTAAAATATCATCTAGTAGGTAAATGGATACATAAACTGTGGTACATCAAGAGAATGGAGTATTATTTAGTGCTTAAAAAATAACGAGCTATCAAACCATGAAAAGACATGGAGGAAACGTAAATGCATATTACTAAGTAAAAGAAGAAAAAGCTACATACTATATGATTCCAAGTTTATAAAATTCTGGAAAAGGCAAAACAATGGAAATTGTAAAAAGATCAATGGTTGCTAGGGGTTAGGGTTGGGCAAAGAATGAATGGACAGAGCACAAAGGATTTTTAAGGAAAGAAAATAGTAAACCATAATGGTTACATCTCATAATCCATTTGTTTAAACTTATAGAATATACAATACAAATTATGAATTGTAATGTGAACTACAGACTTTTGATGACTAGGATATGTCAATGTAGCATTATCAATTGTAACAAATGTACCACTCTGGTAGGGTATGTTGATAATTGGGCAAGTCACGCATGTGTATAGGCTAGGGTCACATGGGAAACCTCTGTGCTTTCCCCTCAATTGTGCTGTGAACTTTAAACCTTTCTGAAAAACTAACATCAATAAAATGTTTTAAAATAGTGTTTTAAACATCTGACATGGAAATATAAGCTGCCTTCAAAGTGGGATAAACTGTTCTTATTTTAGTTCAACCCAGTTAAAACTGAGAATTCCTGTAAGTTCACTATGAACTACCACTTCTGAGAAGGAGGTAATAACTTGTGCCTATCCCTTTGGTTATCCTTCCACTATTTTCCTTGTAAAGAAGGTATTTATTCACACTTTGCAACTGTTATTCTAGCTGCCTGCCTTCTGTTCCTTCAACCAGTTCTGAACATTACTTGTTTTATAACACCTCTTTAATTTTATTACTTCCATTTTCAAAACATGTTGTGTCTAGAATGAAGGCTTTCAGTTCTGTTGTGACATTCTTAACAGCTCTAACTCCCCTCGCTGTAGACCAATCTTTAGCAAAACCATCAATCACACTGTTGTGCTATTTACCTTTTACACATTTATTCCTTAATACATTTGCCCTTGTCAATTCCTATTCTGCTTTTATGGCCACATACCCCAAAATCTACCTTGAAATTCTGTACATTTTTAAAAGGCTGGCTCATATTTAAAGACTGGCACCTTCTCTTATTAATACTCTAGGTGAAAATGATTTCTCTTCCTTCTTTAATCTCTGAACTCTTACAACTATTCCAAGAGACATGGACAAAACATCAATTATACACATCTTTTCTTAAAGTGACTGGAGGCTTTATCTTTTCTCCCTGTGCCATAAATTCCTTCAGGAAAGAGACTGTTTGAAGTTCCTTAAAGATTCCTTACAGATAGAAACTAGGGATATCACATCTACAGTGATGGTTTGAATATAACAACAACATGCTTATTTGTTAGTATGTATATCAAAAATTATGAACTACTAAATATTGCTGCTTAGTAACAGTTCAATATATGTTTATTGAATGTTTATTTTAACTCAGGACCCAAGTAAGTCATGAAAACTACAGAAGTGTTTTTTTTTTTTAAGAGAGAGAGAGAGAGCATGCATACCTGGGGAGGGAGGGGGGAGGGAGAGGGAGAGAGAATCTTATGCAGGCTCTTCGCTCAGCACAGAGCCTGACTCAGGGCTCAATCTCATGACCCTAACCTGGAATCAAGAGTCAGATGTAACTGACTGAGCCACCCAGGCACCCCAACAGAGGTGATTTTAATAGACCATATGCTTTCAAGGAGTTCTTTCTGATAAGAGAATCAAAATTAAATTAACAACACCAATGAAATAAAATGTTGATTTGTACTAGGTTGTGTGCATTGACTTAAAAAAAATTTGAGTCAACTATTGACTCAAATATTGAAGATAATCAGGAAAATACAGCATATGAAACATTTTGAGAAGGAGGGAAGGAAAGAAACATGAGATTATGTGATTACTAAAGAACTACAATGTTTATGTGCAGAAAGAACTGGTAATGAGACATCTGGAGAATAAGTAGAAGCCTCCAAATCATAGAATGTGGTCCAAAATTATGGATTTGAAAGTCAAAGGCCTGCATATTCAGCTCCCTTTTCCCCCACTCCAACTTTAGTGCACAGATAGGTCTTTATGCTGAACAAAGCATTAGTGGTCATGATTTCTTTATCTCTTGTTTTTTTCCTCAACCACATTTCTCACTGACTGAGAGAAATATATTACTTTGTTATCACAAAAGCTTCAAATCAATAACTTTGACAAATATTCAAATCTAGTCATAGCATTAATATATAAATTTATATATAAATAAATAAAGTTAGGAAAATGAAAAAGTCCTAGCACTAGGGATTTCAAGAAGAATTAAGGATATTTATGACAGAATAGGATGTGGCTTGACAAAGAACACTGCTATCAAAGCGAAGCAGGGGCTAAGCAAAACTTTTCAGTGAAGGACCATGTTTCATGAACAGGATACTCTTCTCCCTTATAATTTTATAGACTTTTCCCATGAAAAGCTGTATGAAGAAGAGATGCCAGAACAATTATAAGACAGTTCATAAAAATTAGTCACAGAAATTGATATGGCAAAGATAAAGACCCAAGGATTAAGCAGACATGATATTTCAGCTTTATTGAGCTTTAATTGACAAATACAATAGTAAGATAATTATGGTACACAGTGTGATGATTCAATATACATATATACTGTGAAAGGATCCTGTCCCCATTGAGATAATTAACACATCCATCACCTCACTTATCTTTTTGTGTGTGTGTGAGAACATACATGTTCTACTCTCTTAGCAAATTTCACTATAGTCATATTGTACATTAGATGCTATGATCTTATTCATCTTATAACTGAAATTTTGTACCTTTACCAACCTCTCCCTGTTTCCCCACCTCCCAGACTCTGGCAAGTACTTTTTTACCCTTTTTCATGAGCTTGACATTTTTTTTTTTCTTAAGATTTCACATATAAGTGATGCTGTGCAATATTTGTCTTTCTCTGTCTGGCTTATTTCATTTAGCATGATGTCTGACAGTTTCTACCATGTTGTCTCAAATGGCAGGATTTCCTATTTCTCAAAGCTGAATAATGTTTCATTATATATATATTAATGTTTCATTGTATACATATACACCACATTTTCTTTATCCATTCATCTGCTCACAGATAAGTTGTTTCCATACCTTGGATGTTGTGAATAATGCTGTGAGAAATATTAGTGGACATATTCTCTTCAAGATAATGGCTTCATTTCCTTTGGACATATACTCAGAAGAGAGACTGCTGAATCATATGTTAGTTCTATTTTGTCTTGAGGAACCTCCATACTGTTTTCCACAGTGGCTGTACCAGTTTGCATTCCCATCAACAGTGCACAGGGCTCCCGTTTCTTCACATCCTTGTCATTTGTTACCAATTAACTTTTTTTTTTTAAGATTTCATTTATTTATTTGACAGAGAGAGACACAGTGAGAGAGGGAACACAAGCAGGGTGAGTGGGAGAGGGAAAAACAGTCTGCCCATGGAGCAGGGAGTCCAATGCGGGGCTTGATCACAGGACCCTGGGCAGACGCTACATGACTGAGCCACCCAGGTGCCCCACCAATTGCCTTTTTTTGATAATAGTCATGCTAACAGATGTGAAGTGATATCTCAGTGTGGTTTTGATTTGCATTTCCTCAATGATTAATGATGTTGAGCACCTTTTCTTTCTTTTTTTTTTTTTTAATTTATTTGTTTCAGAGAGGGAGAGAGAGTGCAAGCCGGGGGAGGAGCAGAGGGAGAGGGGAAGCAGACTCCCTGCTGAGCATGGAGATGAACCCTGGGCTCCATCTCCAGACAGGGAGATCATGACCTGAGACAAAACCAAGAGTCGGCTAGCTTAAATGACTGAGCCACCCAGGTGTCCTGAACACCTTTTCATGTACCTGTAGACAATTTGTATGTCTTCTTTGGATCAATATCTATTCAGATCTATGTCTATTTTTAAATTGGGTTATTTATGTTTTTGCTATTGAGTTGTATGCTTTCCTTGTATATTTTGGATATTAATCTCTTATTGGATATGTGGTTTGCAAATATTTTCTCTCAGTCCATAGACTGCCTTTTCATTTTGTTGATCATTTCCTTTGTTGTATAAAAGCTTTTTAGTTTAATGTAGTCCCACTTTAAAATTTTTCTTTTGTTGTCTTTGCTGTTGGTGTCAAAAGCAAAAAATCATTGCCAAGAGAAATGTCAAGGACCTCACTCCATATGTTTTCTACTAGGAGTTGTATGATTTCAGGTCTTACTTTCAAATAATCCATTTTGAGTTGATTTTTGTATATGGTGTAAGACAGTGGCCCAGTTTCATTCTGCATGTGGCTATCAAATTTTCCCAGCACTATGTATTGAAGACACTATCTTTTCTCTATTGTATATTCTTGACTTCTTTGTTAAAAATTAATTGCCCGTATATGCATGGGTTTATTTCTGGGCTTTCTAAACCATATATGTATATGTCTATGTCCATCTTTATGCCAGTACTATACTGTTTTGGTTACTACAGCTTTGTAATATAGTTTGGAATCAGGAAGGGTTATGCCCTCAGCTTTGTTCTTTCTCAAGTTTGCTTTCGCTATTTGACTTTTTTTGTGATTCCATGCAAATGTTAGGATTTTTTTCTATTTCCTGAAAAATGCTAATGGATTTTTTGATAGCAGGTGGGAAAGTATATAGTTAAAGCCATTCCAGGAAAAAAACTAGGAAATGGGTGTTTTTGCCTACACCCTCTGCACTGATTCTGGGTGTATGGTGGGGGTGGGCTCGGGTGGTGCACCTGTACCTGCTTAGGAACTTATATTTGCCTCTTATGGTCCTGGGAGACTTATTGATGTTTGTCCCATTGATTATCAGAGGACTCACCTCTGAGGAACGGTTACAATATTTGAGGTGCCAGATGTATGACAAGCTTCTTATAGGGAGATAGGAGTGATTTAGTTTCCTTGTTGGAGCGGATCAGAGGGAGAAGAAGGCAGAGTAAGTGTCCACCAGCTTCTTTGGTCTCTGGGAGGATCACAGGCAGCCCCCAGCTGTGTGATAAATTAGAAGCCAGAACCTCTCAGGCAGCTTATAATGTGTGCAGTTAGGCCCCTTTCAAAGAAAGACTGAAAGATGGGCTTTTTTGTCTGTTCTGTCTGTGCTGAGATCTGTGGAGAAGAGCCATGGAGAGGGCTTCTGGGCTTTTAAGTACTGCTTCTTTCTTTGCTATAGTTGCTGGCTTTCACAGCTAGGTATTTTGGGGGCCTATCACTAGGATGGGAGTCTTAAAAGCTGGGGCATCAGATGGGCGCCTGGGTGGCTCAGTTGGTTAAGTGACTGCCTTCGGCTCAGGTCATGGATCCTGGAGTCCCGGGATCGAGTCCCACGTCGGGCTCCCTGCTCAGCAGGGAGTCTGCCTCTCTCTCTGACCCTCCCCCCTCTCATGCTCTCTATCTCATTCTTTCTCTCAAATAAATAAATAAAATCTTAAAAAAAAAAAAAAAAAAGCTGGGGCACCAGATACGTGGCACAAACACTTTGCTCCTCAGGGAGAAGCTGGGAGGTGAGGATTCCTTCTTCATTGTATGGCATTGTTGTAGGAGTGGAGTTTATGGTGAGAATGTGTCTCAGCTTTTCCTACCTGTTTCAATGTGGATATTTTCTCATTCACCCAATATGTTGGAATTGGTTAGCTAGTTTCATTTCTCTGAGGGAACTGCTCCAAGAGTAGCTGCACTTTGCTGTGTTTCTGGGAAGATGGGAGTTCAGGAACCTCCTATGTTGCCATTTGGTTTGATTTTCCCATCCCTGCTCATTCTTCAACCTAAGTAGACATGATTTTATTTTTATTTTATTTTTTAAAGGTTTTATTTATTTATTTGAGAGAGACAGAGAGCGAGAGAGAGCGTAAGTAGAGAAAGGGAGAAGCAGACTCTGTGGCTGAGCAGGGAGCCTGATGTGGGGCTTGATTCCAGGACCCTGAGATCATGACCTAAGCTGAAGGTGGACGAATAACCAACTGAGCCACCCAGGCTCCCCAACATAATTTTAAATTTTAGTTCTGTCATTGAATCTGAGGACATTATTTAACCTTTCTAATGCTCAGTTTCTTTATTTGCAATCATAGGAAAAATAGTACTCCCTTCTCATAGGGTTTTTTGAAAACTAAATAAGACAATGTAAATAAAAGGGTAGTTTCTGGCATATAGTAGATATTAAATAGATCTTGATTATTATGATTATCATTTTAATGTACCCTTTCTTTCCAAATATGTATTTTCTGCATTTATCTCAGAATATTTTCCTTGCAATATTAATAGAAAATATTATTTTCCCCTAAACTTTTCTGATACTTTCTCATTATTTATATATAATATCTCATATCTTTTAAAAAATTCTCTCACCCTGGAGAAAGTTCTAGCATGCTGCTCAATCTGCCATCAAATAACAAGTTTTGGCACTCATACAAAAAAAAAATTCTCTCTACGTATGTTTCATTACTGTCAAGTTTCTTATCAAGTTGACTTATATTCGCAGTTATCTTAAATATTTGGTCTTAAACTCTTATTCTAACAAAAATTAGTTACATTTATAATAAATACAAGAAAAAGGAGAAGCTGGTTATATTGTATATTACATTCATTTCTTTATTTTGAGATGACTAGATAGGATCCTTCAAAAGTCTAATTTACTTACTGCTTTGAAAAATGTAATTTAAAACTAGTATATATATAAATTTTATACTTAAGAAATTAAATAGAAAATATTACTAAAACCTCTTTATAATATTTTCTAGTTCTCTCATTAAGGTGTCACAATAAGTAGTGTTACCTTTTGCTACAATCTTTTAATCATTTACAATAACTCAGTGCTAACCTTATTCTCACTAAAAGATAAGGTTCTTGGGAGTTGTCTGTGTCTTGAGTTAGGAAATATAAACATAGGACAAGGAAATTGAGTTGTTGCTAGACAATAAGAAGACCTTCAGGGATGCAAAGGGGTGGCTTAAAGGAGATTCCCTAATTCCTAACGTGATCCCTAATGTGATGATCTAAGAATTAAATAAGAAAACAATAGTTCTCTGAAAAAGCATGAGTACTTGATGATACTCAAAAATATTTTAAGAAATGGGTATATACAAATAAATTTCTGGTGTTTACAGAAATTGCTGAATATGGGTATATCTGAGTTGCATGCTTGTGGTCAACAATGAAATCTTATCACACTTATTTGATAGTAAAGTTATTAGTTCTACTTCTAGATAGGGTAGCAAAAATCTAAGCAGGTGAAATCACTCAATGAAAATGTGAAGGATAGTGTAAAGATTTATATTGAATTTGTTAAACCCATGGAAATACGTTTCTCCAACTATTGATTCCACACTGGAAAAATGACATCTTTAAGGTTTAAAATTTTACCTGATGGATTTCTTGTTTTGTTATTTTTTCCACCTGTATAATTCACACATTGACTAGATATATGTTGGTTTGAGTAAATGGATTTTATTCAATACCCCCTACACACTCTCTAAACACACATGGTTTCACTCCTCCACTCCCTCGCGCACGCACACACACACACACACACACACAGCATTTAAGCAAGTAATTATAAAGGCAATATATTTGATTTGTTTAGGGGAAGTGGGATTACCCAGGCTGGGGAAAAAAAAAAAAAGCATCACTTGGAAAGTTGCACTATGTACAAAATAGTCAATAAAGTCAAGTCTGGTTAGAATCTTCCTGGAAGCTACACCTAGCTCCAAAAGACAGATCTCTAGGCCATTAACTTCAGCATAAAATCAAAGCTGCCATAGCAAGCATGAGATGGTTGCTATTTTTCACCTCATCAAGAGAATGTATTTGTAAACCTGTGATGAAAACATGGTATGTATATATATTTTTAAAGATTTTATTTATTTATTTGACAGAGAGATACACAGCAAGAGAGGGAACACAAGCTGGGGGAGTGGGAGAGGGAGAAGCAGGCTTCCCGCGGAGCAGGGAGCCTGATGTGGGGCTCGATCCCAGGACCCCGGGATCATGACCCCCAAAGGCAGACGCTTAACGACTGAGCCACCCAGACGCCCTGAAAACATGGTGTATTATTGAAAATTTTATGTAATTATATTAGTAATATAAGTATAGTGATGGATTTTAGAGTTACTGCATTGTATGCACATACTTGTTTAAAGTTGAATTGAATGGTTAAATTAATCTGTTATGAAATTTAAAAATATGATTTATTAAACTTAAAGCATTGATTAGTACACAGGAATATTTCGCTCATGAAATTTATATATTTGCCTTGTTAGATGTTTGAAGTGATTAAGATAATCACATAAATTAAATTTTTGATTGTAGCTTAAAGCCTAAGTGAATGTTAATTAAATATGTAAATATAGGTAAAGTTTAAACAGATTTTAATCCCTCAAATGTATGAATTAGTTGAACATAAACTGAAACCAAATAAAATTACTAATCTCATTTTAAAGGTAATTGCTAGATTAAAATAAGCTTAAAGCCCCAAGAAAAACTAAATTTAAAGTTTTTAACTATAATAACTGAATTATTGATTTAAACAAAAGTAACTGAAACTATGTTTTATTGTGTCAGAATGTTCCCCTTAGACATAAAAAAAAGGACCAAGTGTACTTAAATTACATACTTTACTATTTGCTATATTATTCTTGCATTATAAGCATATAACATTTTATTTATTTCATTTTGATCTGATGAGCATCAAGGATGTTCAACAAAAAAACCTCAGATTTCTAATTGTGAATTTTATCAACCAAAATCTTCATATTCATATTCTATGACTAAGAATGTCTTAGCTAGCCATGAGATGAAGAGTTTTCAAACCACCCTCTGAACCAAGCAAGGTGGAAAATGAAACCGAAAGGACAGATAAATATAATTAAGCTAAATAGAATTAGTTGTATTAATACAGCTATCCTTAGATTTAAAAGATACATATTAAGATGTGTTGTTTAACTCGATGAAAGAAAACCAAGTATTTTATAGCTATTTCAGGAAGGAAAACAATAAGTATATTATCTCATAGATATTTTAGATATTTTACATATCATAACTGGTATGTTCCAGAGATTTCAAGATTAATCAAAACATTGCTACACCATTCTAAGAGGAATATCATTTTTCTCTCCCCCGTCTCTCTCCCTCCCTGTGTCCCTTTCTTTCTCTGTCCTTCCCTCCCTTTCTTTGTTTTTCTTCCTTCCTTCATTTCCATCTTGCCTTCTTTCCATTCATTATCATTTCTCCATCTTTCCTTTCCTCCCTCTGTATATCCCTTCTTCTTTTTCCTCATTCCTACTTTCCCTCCCTACCTTTTCTCATTTCTTTCCAAAATTTAATATTTTTGTTGATGTGCAAAGCCTTGCATTTTGTGTACTCAATTTTTTTCTTATTTTTATCAAATGACTATCTCAGTGTCCAAATATCCAAGGTTTGTATTGAACTTGTTATGCATAAAGGGATATTTTATCTCTAACAACAGGGTTCCACATTGGGAAAAGCCCATCTCTTAAAGTTGAGTGCTTTATCTGATGGAATCCTTTTTTTTTCCTTGTATAATTTAGAAAGTAAAAACCCAGCTAAAGTTGTTTGAATATTTTACTCAACTCCCTGAACACACTGTATGCACACACACACCTCCTTCAAAATTAGAAGAAGAAACAATGTTTACTGATACTAGACAAATGCAAAAATCCATTAAGCACAGTTGCCAAGTATTATAAAGCCTAGATAGAAAGGACTGAAGTAAACTTACTGTACCACTTTCGATTTTCAGTAATGTAGGGTTTTCGATACATCAACTGATTTATTTCAAAAGGCAAACCCATTGATATTATTGTAGTAGTAACTCCTGATTACCTGGCCAGACCATTGGAAAGTCAGGACATAACATTTTAGAGACTTAATTTACCAGTTTGGAATGACCATATACGCTATCTACCCTCAAGCCTCCCGAGAGAGAGTGTAGAGAAATTCTTTTTAGAATGGAAAACATGTAACATGCATCAGTGTATCATTTTGTAAACTGTGAATATCCTTCTTACACCTGCTCAGAGTAGAGCAAATTGGTATGATGAAAGGGATGTCGTGAAGATGATAAGCCATTGTAGAATCAGTAGACTGACCCAGTTGACTCCCTTCTTTCTTTCCTCTCAAACTGTTTATTACTAGGGAACCTACATGAACTGACCCATAAAAACTTCAAAAACTAAAATTAAAAAATGGCAATGTATTAACATACTGTTTCTCTACTGCAAGCCCACATTTTCTGTCCTCTGCTTTGGGAATATAGACAAAGACGGAAATGGGCAAGACACTTTTCTTCTTTGCCAGTTGACTCATTGTTAGCTTCCACCAATAGGAAGCAGTAGAGGAATAGTGAAGTCAAGAGTATGGAGGCGGAACAGGCTTCTCTTCACTCTGTATCTGTTTTTCATTCCCAGTTTTCTCTTACATCGGTGTCACCAAAGGAATGCTTCCTCATTCTCATGTAAAAGTTTGTCCTGAAGTAGCAGTTGACTCTCGCTTGCTGTTTTGCCAATACTCGCAGAACTAGACCCATCATATAACTCTCAGGGACAGTTCATCTTCAAAAGTCTGATTTCCGGGTCCACGGGGACCCTTCTTCAAGGGTCAGAGACAGCAGTAATAAGGAAGAAGCATCTCCATCTCATAGGACCAAGTTCCAGCTTTCTGTTCTCCTAAAAACAGCTCAGTTTTGGTAATTCCCATCTCTTCTCTTTGTCCCCACAGCCCTAAGGGAGTAGCTGTTTCTGCTGTGCCTACTGTTGCGATACCTTAGTGTTTCATTTTTACTTCTTAATATCTTTAATAACCAGGTAATGATTCTTCATAGTAAACTTCCTCTGTATTATAATAACTAATGTGGTTATGTCTCTTGACCAGACCTTGGCTAATATACTGCCTAATTAGAATTGTATTCCCTCAAATTCTTGTCTTCCCTATGTCTGCCCTAATTTGTTTCTCATCACATTAATTACCTCTAGTTGATGTACTGTATTTTGCTTCTCAGCAATATTTTTCTTATGTCTCCTACTACTAGAATATGAG
This sequence comes from Leptonychotes weddellii, assembly GCF_054177405.1. Lineage (NCBI taxonomy): Eukaryota > Metazoa > Chordata > Mammalia > Carnivora > Phocidae > Leptonychotes > Leptonychotes weddellii. The sequence continues at coordinate 44,620,620 of NC_138382.1, forward strand.
TTTCATGGAGACAGAAATTTTTGTATGCTATGCTCATTGCTCTGTACACAGTGATGAGAACATTGAAAAACAGCAAATAACAAATATATATTGTATAAATAAATAAATGCATATATTGTAAAAATTAAACAACACAGAAAGCTGTGAAGAAATAAGTAGAAAACAGTTATCTTAAATCTCTACCTGGAAATATGCATAATTAACCTTTAGAAAGCATCTTTCTAGCTACCAATGTACATAAATAATTGATGAAAACTCAATGCAGATAGAAAGCATTTAGGAAAATTGAATAAAACTATTAAGATTATTTTTATAAAATATTAATTTCACTTTAACTGAAGAAACATAAACTCAAGTGAAAATGATAGAATCACTAAACATGCAATAAATGTTACCATGTGGAATACTAGTTCTTAAAAGACAGGTTGGAAATTTGCAAGCAGATTGTCTGAAGAATTTGTCCTACTAACCCTTTTATGTGCATAGAGTTATACATTTTTAAAAATGTCTTTATAATAAGCATATGGGCTCTGGGCCTTCCCACTTCCACCTAGTCCCAATTGCCTTAAATCCAATTATTTTATTCCTTTTATTTCTGCCTGTATCTGGCAGCATTTGTGTTTATGACCCCTGTTTAAAGATCTCTATAAAATTAATGAAAAATGGTTTCATGGACACATGCAGTACTTGAGTCTTCATCATTTGATAAATGTCTCAGGAACAGAATTGAAAATGTATAGTTCTTTAAAAATAAAACCTATAAAACCTGTCTCTATAATATTATCAATACAATAAAGTACAACTGATTTGCCACATGACTCAGGAAAGTGATTCATTTCCTCAAATTTCTTTAGCAGAGACATGTCTTTATTTTGAGTTACAATATAAAAGTAAAATTTATTTAAGAAAACTTTATTTTAAATTGGTTCCAAGAAGCCAATGTGGTTAGTATAACTCTTTATACAAATCTGTTCTTCAGTTCACTGGTAACTGATTGAATTTTAACTGTATGCTAGTCCCTATACTTGGAACTAGAAATGCAAAGTAGTATATGAATATGTCTTGGTCCTCAAGGAGCTAAATGAAATTTATGTTTTGAGAACTTTGGTATTTACAAAGTAATCTAAAATAGACATAGAGTCTGAGACTCCCTTGGCAAGGTCATATTATAATTTTGCCCTTTAATATAGAGTGAATGGAATAAGAAATCCAAGATTATCTCCCCACCTCCAAAAAAAAAGAAAGAAGGGAGGGAGGGAGGGAGGGAGGGAGGAAGGAAGGAAGGAAGGAAGGAAGGAAGGAAGGAAAGAAAAAGAAAGAGAGAAAGAGAGGAAGAGAGAAAGAGAGAGAAAGAAAGAAAGAAAAAAAGAAAGAGAAAGAAAGGAAGAGAGGAAGAGAGAGAGAAAGAGAGAAAGAGAGAAAGAAAAAAGAAAAGAAAGAAAGAAAGAAGAAAGAAAGAAAGAGAGAAAGGAGGGAAGAAGCCTACAGCAAGTCTGTTTGACAACTAGCATGTTTGCCATCTATCTGTCTGTCTATCTATCTATCTATCTAATTTTTGTTGAGAGAGATAGATGAGATAGCAATCACGAGACCACTTAACTAGGGAGAGAACTCTAGTTATCCAGTCACTATATCAAATGTGTTCAATTTGGATCTTCAATTTATAAGCCAAGAAAAACTGAGAGAAAAAGGAGGGGGGGCATTCAGACATCCTTTTATCCCCTCCTCCAGTCACTGGCACATGCTTGGAGAGGTTTGGTGTTAGATTGTGAGTAGCCTCCTTCTTTATGTTCTCCATGGATGGAGGAACTTTCATACATCAGCTGAGAGATTTCAGAAGAGGGCTCAGTCTAGTGCTGATAATCCCTACCATCATAGTAGAGGTAAGGGGAAAGTGCAACCTGATTTGAGCTGGGTCTCTTGATTTTATTGTTTTAAATTATAAAAAGTTTTCTAATACAAATGTGGTAACTCCATGGTTATTATTCCTAAATTGGAAGGACCTCAGACATTAAGATATTTATATGTGTTATTTTCATTTAAAAGCAGTCTGAAACTTTGAGCGCAAGGATACAGAATCAAGTTAAGTACAAACCATTTGATGAATCCTAGGAAAGAAAAAGAACACCAATGTTTACAGAATATCTATTCAATGCTGAATGTTGAGCTAGGTTTTGCATACATTTTGCTTCATTTACTGACAACAACAACTCAGTGAGGCATGTCATTCTTATCTCAAATTTACAGCTGAAGAAACAAAAATGTGAAGAGTTTAATTTTCCTCAGGTACACATCACGTAATAAAGGTGGGACTAAACTAAGCTCAGTCTAAAAACCTAGTCTGTGAATGTTCCATTCTTATTCACCCAGGTGTAAAATTAGGAAAAATATCTCTTAGGTTTATCCAGGTTTGAAATGTTAATTCCTATTTAAATAATATCTCAAATTTCTTATATTTTTTGCTACCCTTAGCAAGTTCATTTATTCATATCTTCAAGTACAAACCTAGAAGAGTAGATTGAGAATTGGACAAGAAAAGGACATATATTTCTTATACATTCTCCTCCAGGTTCCTGGCCACATTTTCACATTGCAATGAGCAAAGAAATGGAACAATATATATAGCTTTAATATAGTTGGTTTCTATAATCTTTTTTTTTCCATTTTTTTAATTGTTATGTTAATCCCCATACATTACATCCTTAGTTTTAGATGTAGTGTTCCATGATTCATTGTTTGTGCATAACACCCAGTGCTCCATGCAGAACGTGCCCTCCTCAATACCCACCACCAGGCCAACCCATCCTCCCACCCCCCTCCCCTCTAGAACCCTCAGTTTGTTCTATAATCTCTTTTAACTGAAGGATTCTATTCTATTAACAGTCTAAATATTCATGTAACTGCTTGGAGTGCTAGATAACAAAGGAAGTCTTCAATAGCTAGAGACATAATCCCATCATTTCTTTGTCATTTACTTTTTCTATATTTTCACCCATGCATGTATGCGTCTCATTTTCCCACCTACAAAAAAAGCTGGAAGACTCATAAGAAAACTCTTATCTTCTCTTTCCTACACTTCTTTCCTGCTTCTCATTGCCTCTTAACCAAAAGTTATTTGTTGCATCAGACAGATCTCATGTAGAGTTCCTGTCAGCATATTATTATCATTATTAATATTTGGTATTTGTCTCCAGAGTTTATGGCAACAGAAAACCTTAAAGAAAACACAGACATACACACACTGAGACACACACACATGCCAGTTTAACCTTGGGGTTTTTGTTTACTAGGTTCCTGATGTACAATTAAAATGAAAAAACCAGTGAATGTTGCTGATTTCAATCTGCCTCAACAGCAACCATCTGTTAAGATAAAATACACACCAATGCTCCCAGTAGTGCAAATCCTTACCTAATGCCTGTGACAACAGAAGGCAAATCTAAATTCAGGAGGTAATGTCTAGTGGGAAACAGTGAATGCCCTTGAATAGATCAACAGTTATTTCTGTAGACTCCTGGCCTCCGAAGAGACGTGTAATATGCTATGGTACTATTTCTATGTAAAAGAGGACATTAGAAAAACTTCACTAATTTAGAATTCAAATGGCCATGATTTCCTTAGAAGACGAAGAAAAAATTTTCTAGGTATTCATATGTTCTTTATGTGTCTCCTAGTATGTGTATCTTCCTGGAATTGCTCCATAAGGTCAAGTTGGATAAGAAATTTCACAGTTCTTTCAAAGGTCCCCATTATCCCCTGAAAAAAAATTGATCACTACTTTGTCCATTTCATTCTTTAGATACTTTTGGCAACCCAATACTGCTGTTAACACTTTTCTTCCTTGTTTCTGTAATACTAGAAAGTTCTACTTCTCTTCTGACCACTGCTAAATTTCCTTTAGTGGGAATGCTTTCTTGCTTCCTAGCCGATAATTCTAGGCATTACCCATTCTTTTTTGTATTGCCTTTTTCTTTTAAATACTACCTTGGAAGTATTTTGATCTTTATACCTATCCATAAGAATGCAGACCCCCAATTTGTGGTATTACTGCTGGCTTACTTTCTGAGTTCCAACATTTCCAAGTAACAGATATTTGTCACCTTATGATAAAATTGATATTCTGCTGATTATCTATATTTATTGACTTATCTCAAATTTTTCTTCATCAAATTACATACATAATAATTCCACAGGTAGCTTGAGCTCCAGAATTGTTTGAATCAGCTATACAATGATGGCTACATCTCTACTCAACATACCATGGTATTGTTTTTCTTATTAAACTGGTACTGAGAAAGCTCTAATTGTTTTGGTCATCACTCCTTAACAAGGAATTGTTTAAAGTAAAGTGATAAAGTAGCTCTCCCTATGATTTTTTATTAGAAAAATGTGATCTTATTCAAACCAGACCTGGCTCCATCTCACCAGTAGATTTTCCTTTACTTTTATCTGGCCATAACTGAGACTAATTCTCTTTTCTAATCCACTTATTAGTAAGGGGCATAGGAAATCATGATCGCCTTAGACTAATAGCCTAGGGTTGAATGGATATTGCGAAGACAATAACAACATTCACCACTATATTGTCTCATTTCCATCTCCACATGCCAAAATTCCACTAATCCTTCAATGTGTGTGTCTTCTATGAAACTTTGCATGGCTTCTACTAATGAACACTTCTTTTTTTTTTTTTTTTTTTTTTAGTCTACAGTGTCTAACTCCTACTATGTGCTAACTTGTAGACTAATATTTCTATGTGTCTTATCTAACTTAAATATTCCCTTTCAGAAGGAGGGAATATTGAGCATTAGACATGAAGTCCCCTGGCTTCATAGGCTCTACCAGCCTTCATTCCAGGCTGGTGTTTATCTAATATTTCTGTCTAATATCTCTAAGTCCCAAGAGTGGTTCCCATTGACAGTCTATAGTGCTGCCACACTTGAAAATAGCTACAGCTACATTCTTGTCTTTATCATTGTCTGACTGACTGGCCTTTCACTCCAAGGGCAGGTTTGTGCCTGCACAGTTAACTTGAGAGACGTATCCTAAGAACAAAACTCAAATGATAATAAATGCATCGTTTTGAAATACAAAAAAATTGATAATATGCAGCTATCTAGACTTTGTTGGGAATATATAGGAAAGAAAGAAAAAGACAATAAAATATTTTAAAAGCATTAAACATCAATAAATATTTCCTTATTTCATGAACTATTTAGTCCATATTGGCAGAGATATAAGACAGAATACATTTATATTATCTGGGATTAATCATCTTTCTTGGGATGCTTCCAACATCTAGAGTCAAGTAACTAACACCTTTACAGGAATGCATTTTACCTACTTTTCATCTTTTTTTTTTTAAGATTTTTATGTATTTATTTGACAGAGAGAGACACAGCGAGATAGGGAACACAAGCAGGGGGAGCGGGAGAGGGAGAAGCAGGCTTCCCACTGAGCAGGGAGCCTGATACGGGGCTCGATCCCAGGACCCTGGGATCATGACCTGAGCCGAAGGCAGATGCTTAACGACTGAGCCACCCAGGTGCCCCCCACTTTTCATTTCTTAACATTTTTTTCTAAAAAATTCTAGGCCATCTAGATAATAATTCATTTATTTCATATATGAAAAAAATACATTTGGAAATAAAGAGTTGTAAACCTATATGATAGTATATACCAAGTTGTCTGACTTTGTAATAGAATTAGAATAGAAAGCAGTATTTTCACATTCCAGTTAGATGAAGTTCATATTATTATAACTTCCTTCTGAAAATCTCTAAGAAACATTCATTTGCCATATGCAGATGAAAATTAAATTTCTGTCAAAATGTCAGTTATATAGACATAGATGCAAAGAGAAGTTCTCCTGTGTTTCAATCAAAATTCTTTTTGTTCTTTTCCTGGTAATGCAAGTGTCTCTGTGAAGTGTTATCTGTGCAGAATTATAGATATCTTTTAAACTCTGAACCTCTGATGAGAAACATAAGATGACAAAGGACATCCACACAGATTTGGTTTCACTGATTATCACTGAACACAATATAAACACAAGTTAGTCCCTGACTACTTGTACCTTTTCTTGATACAAAATATGTTGCTTTATATATGGAAGAAAACTAAATTATATTTAACTCTTGGAAGTCACAGTTTTAGCATCTAGACTCCATTTACACTTTCTTTATGGAACTACTGAACTTTCTCTGATAGTTTGGAAGTTTGAATACATGAGATAAGAACACATAGACAGGTTTTATTTATTTATTTATTTTTTTGCTTTTTGTTTTTTGTTTTTAGAGAGAGAGAGAGAGCAGGGGTGATGAGAGACAGAAGGGGAGAGAGAGAATCCCAAGCAGGTTCCATGCTCAGCATGGAGCCCAATGCAAGGCTCTATCTTAAAACTCTGAGATCATGACCTGAGCCAAAAACAAGAGTCAGATGTTTAACTGGCTGAGCCACTAAAGTGCCTCAAAACATACACAATTTAAACATGGGACATGAGCAGAATAAACACTTAAAAATCATGTGCTCCTTTTTAAGAAACAGGAAACATAAAGAAGCCATCTGGGAGAAAATATGAATGGTTTAGATATAAAGACACAGAAACAAAATTTAAAAAATTGTTCAGATAAATGATTTAAAGCTTGATGAAATGGCTGATGTCAGTATCACGGCACTTAATTGATTTCTTTCTTTTGTAGAAAAAGGTGAAACCTGACAAGATATTGTGAACAAAGAATGCTAGCTTAAATATTTAAATCATGGGCAAACTATAGAACGGAGAATTATATAATAATTTCAGGAACTAACCAAATCAACACAAACTAGAATAATCAAAATAAAATGATAAACAACAGCAACAACAAAAACCCATATGAATAAACATTTAACAAAGATGTAATTATTATGAATAATGCTGTAACAGGGAAGTACAGTTACCTCTTCTTTTCGTTTTTCTTTTAAGAGATTTTATTTTTTTAAGGTAATTTCTACACCCACATTGAGGCTTGAACTTAACAACCCCAAGATCAAGAGTTGCAGACTCTACTGACTGAGCCAGCCAGGCACCCTGTACAGATACCTTTTTATATTCTGTTTTCATTTCCTTTGAATATATACCCAGAAGTGGGATTGCTTTATTGGCTGAGATAGGGAAACACGTAAGTGTCCACTGATGGATGAATGGACAAAGATGTGGTATATATACATACAATGGAATACTACTCAGCCACAAGAAAGAAGGAAATCCAGCCATTTGTGACAACATGGATGGACCTTGAGGTCATTATGGTAAATAAGTCAGATAAAGAAGGACAAACGTTATATAAAAGAGCTGAACTCATAGAGATAGAGAGTGGAGTGATGGCTACTGGGGGCTGGGGGTTTGGTGAGAGAATTGGGGAAATGTTGGTCAGGGGGTACAAATTTCCAGTTAGAAGATGAATTAGTTCCGGGAATCTGATGCATGGCATTGTGATTATAGTTTACAATACTGTATTGAATAAGTGAAAACTGCTCAGAGAGTAGATCTTAAATGTTCTGGCCACACACACACACACAAAGATAATTGTGTTATGTGATGGAGGTGTTAACTAACACTGTAGTGGTAATCGCAGTGCAATGTATGAGTGTATCAAATCAACATGTTTTATACCTTATACAACACAATATCAATTATGTCTCAATAAAGCTCTGGGAGAAAAAACAAAACTTTGAGAAGCATCTCAGAATACTGAATGCTGTATAGGCCTAGCATACTGGGTGGGCTACTAGCTTTAGCCTGGGGCAGACAGCAGCAAAAGGAAAGCAGTGAAGATTTAATTTTATTATTATTATTATTATTACTTTTTGGTCTTGTTCTTATCTTTTTCCTGTTTAGTGCCCTGAGATAATCATTGCCTTTTCTCAATGCAGTGGACCACCAGTGCTAATATATACACAGAAAGGATGAGCAAAGGACTTGATAGGGTAAAGTATTAAAAAAAAAAAATGACTAAAAAACATGCTACACTGGAACATTCTTTCTTCATGTTCTCCCCCCAAAACTGTGAGATTATAACCTTAGAGACTAGAATGACGACATCCTTTCTGTTGAGATATAATGACCCAGCACTGAATATATATACAATTTGAATATGTATATGGGTGTGTATGTATATAAATATATATTCACACACAAATAAGCTGAGATTAAATAATGGTGATATTGAAAAAATATACAGAGGCAGATATTCATATTAGTAATTAAAATAAAACTTAGCATTAGTAAAATATACCTAGTATGCTTTTATTAAGACACAGAAGAAGACAAATAACTAAGTGAACCTTAAAAAGAGATGTAAAATGAAAATAGCTGGTAGGATAGTAGCTGGCTTGCTCACCAGATATCAAGATATGTTGCAAAAGCCATAGCAGTAAAATAGTATTGTTATAGCATAAGCACAGGAAGATAGACATATGGAACAGAATAGAAACTTTAGAAGCAGATCTGTGTGTGTGCATGAAAATTTAATAAAAAATAAAATTGATGAGTTCTTTAGTAGACAGTATTGGGATACTGATTCATTTTGGAGAAAAGATATAAAACAAAATCTTACATGGAAATGTGGACTATGTAACATAAACTGTATGTGAGAAGTAAAATTAAAAGATTAGTAGAAAACAATATAGGAACTTATATCAATGACCAAGAATGAGAAACAGTCTTTTCATTTCCGTATGATGAAGAATAGCATGGACACAAGTAAGCAGATTACAGAAAGGAAGAACATACTTGTAATATGTAAAGCCAACAAAGGATTCACTACTATCCATAATGCATAAGCAACTTGTACAAATCAGTAAGAACAAGACAGTAACCTTCAAAGATAAATGGACACAGTATATAAACAAGTTACAAAGAAGGGATTCCCCAAACTAACAAAGAGATGATCAGATTTTTTAAGTAGTGCAAGAAATGTCAACTAAAAGAAAACTTAGGTATCATTTTACACCATTAATTATCAAAACTTAGAAAACATGTAACACTAAATGTTAACTAAAAGTAGAATATAGAGGCCCAAACATCCTATTGATAGCAACTACTCCTAAGAATAAACTAGCAATATTCAATCAATTTAAGTATATTAATACACTATGAAAAATTACACACTTGAATATGCAGTACAAAGACATTTTTACAGCATTCCATAAGGGGGAATGCACCAGCATGTTCATGGTATGCTATTAGTCATGACAGCAGGGAGGTGGAGGCAAATAGAGTCAGCCATTACTGGGAATGCATAGAGTCATATCATGGAGTATTATGAAGGAGTACAACAGATATATGCAATATACCCAAATAAACTATAAAAAACCATAGATCGAAATAGAGAATATAAAACTCAGACCAGAAAGTAAGGTAAAATCAAAAGTATGATTAGAACACAAAATTTAGAGTATGAAATCCTTTTTATTTACTATAGGTATAAGTCAGATTAACCTACCAGTATATAGAAAAATACTCAATTATGCAATTTTATACCAATACAATAAAATAAAAGCAATTACTCCTGAGAATTGAGATTTATTCTGGAACTGAGGCAGAGAGCTATTTTATATACTCATCCTAGTGGAGAAAATAATGTAATGTGATAAACAACATTATGTACCACCTTCAAAGGGTTGTATTTTATAAGTAACTCATGTTTCAGTCAATAAGCCATCACCAAAGAACAATTCAAAGTAAAGGAGGTCAACCTGCTATAAGGAAATCATGGACTCCAGCCAAGAGTTGCCACAGGTTTATCCAGGTTTGCAACACTCATTAGAGCAATCATTAGAACACACAGTCTTAGAAAACCTCTAAATGTATATTTTTCCCTCCCTCCCAGGCATTTAATAGATATTGAATTTCAGTGAGATCAAAATCTGGAGATGAGTTAAAAGTACCCTCATGGTTTAATATCAGTGAACAAGGTGGCGGTGGTAAACTTGGTATTATCTTTTGAATCTTGAAAGCCCAAAAAATTACTTTCCAATGGAACATATCATTGAAGACTGATTCCCCAAAAGATCACCAGAAAAACATGCTGAAAAAACAAAGATAGGACCATTAGTCCTACCACAGTCAGAAATATCATACCTTGAGAGAGTTTTAATGGTGTCTAAAAAGGGAGAAGACAGAAGAGGTTGTTTATAGGGTTTTAGGAGCTGGGCTGAACCAGTTTAAAATGGGTGTTGTAGGAAAGGGAATAGGTTGAGACTGGATAGAGGGTTTGACATAAAGCTTTGTATTGGGAACAAGATGAGGGTCTTGTACGGAGTCTTAATGAGTAATAAAAGTAATAAGTTATCAAAAGATACAATTTCAGTTAATTCATAGTTTAATCTACAGGAGTAGGTATCTCATGGGAAAAAAAATAGTCAATATGTTTTCACTGTGTTATTGAGAATGGGAACAGAAATGTATATGCAGTTCTAGTAAAGTCCAAACTAAGGACTAGGAATTGTAATGGCTTCTGTTCTAAATATGTTGCTCCGATATTTGTCAATGAAGTACGAAGGGAAACATCCAGAATAATTTCAGAAAGTAGATGTCTTGTATTTTAGTGCATATAAATATGATTATGAAAATCCAAACAACATATCATGACATATCTGTTAGAATGGCCAAATTCCTAAAAACCTGATAATAAGCTATTCCTGGGGAGGATATGGAACAAAAGGAACTCTCATTTATTGCTGTTGGGAATGCAAAATGGTATAGTTCTTTGAAAGACAGTTTAGAAGTTTCTTACAAAGTGAAATATAGTCTTACTGTGTAATCCAGCAACTACACTCCTAGATATTTATACAACTTATTTGAAAATGTATTTATATGCAGAAATCTGCATGCAACATCTATGAAAGCTTTCTTTTAATCACCCAAAACTAGAAGTAACCAAGAGACCTTTCAAAACATGAAGAGATAAACACACTGTGATGCATCATTACAATGGAATATTATTCAGCAATAAAACAGAAATGAGCAGACCTCCAGTTTCTAATTCCACATGTAAAGAGTTTGGAAGTCACCACTGTGTCCTGACAGCAAGTAAAAACTTTAACAAACTGAAAAATCAACAAGTCTTTTTGGATCCAAAAGAGCAAGGGTAGAGAGCAAACGTCTATTCCCAAGATTGGAGATACACACAGGCAAATACAGGGAAGCACAGTTTCACCCAGAGCAGACTCATGAGTGGAAACTGCCACTGGAATCAGTGCTTAAGTAGGAAAATTTGAACTGTAATTGATAAATTGTTGGAATCTCAGTGTAAACAACTCTGAGAGTTAAAAATACAAGGGGACTCAACCATAAGGGAGCCCACACAATTTTGTGAGATTTACCGCCAAGACCTCAACCAAGTTCTTACAGTAAATGCTAAAGAAAAATCCCCTGTGCTTCAGGCAGGGAGAGGAAAAAGGAACCATGTTGAAATTTGAGAGAGCACTCTGTTCCTCTTAATAAGCCTGTCCTCAGGAGAAACTTATAAACCAGAACCTAACTTGCTGAGGTATTATCAGAGCCTAACTGACCAGAGGGAAGGAAATATCAAATCCAGCCTACTCTAGCTATACAATCCTACCTAAGGAGGAAGAAAAAAGCTAAGAAAATCTTGTGAAGTTCACAAGGCAGGGCATAGGCTCATTAAAAGACCAAGACCTAATCATAGGACTATAGAATGCTTCCCCTCTCCATATACCTGAGCACTACTTTAATAAAGGCCTCTTTATAGCTGTTCCTTTTGCCCTGTACATATGCTACTATCAGAAAAAAATTACAAGCCATACCAAAAGGCAAAGCACAGAATTTAAAGACAGAGCAAGCATCAGAACCAGATATGACAAGGACAAGAATGTTAGAATTATCAAACTGGGAATTTAAAATAAGTATTAATAATATTTTAAGGGCATAACGTATAAACTAAACAACATGTAAGAACAGATGAGCAATGTAGACAGAGAGATAGAAATCCTAAGAAAGAAATGTTAGAGATAAAAAACACTGTAACAGAAATGAATAATTCCCTTCTACACTTATTAGTAGACTGGACACAGCTGAAGAAAGAATCTCTGACGTAGAGAATATATTAATATATACCTTGAAATCTGTAAAGCAAAGAGAACAAAGACTGAAAAAAAAAAAAAGAACAGAGTATCTAATGACTGTGGGATGGACAACTACAAAAGGTATAAATACAAACAATGGAAATATTAGAAGGAGAAGAAAATGAGCAAGGAACAGAAGTATTTAAAACAATAATGACTAAGAATTTCCCCAACATAATGTCATACCAGGAAGCTCAGAGAACACCAAGGAGGATAAATGCCAAAAAATAACACCTAGACATGCCATTTCAAAACTATAGAAAACCATTTGCTTGTTTTGTTTCTTAAATTTCATATGAGTGAAATCATATGGTATTTGTTTTTCTCTGACTTACTTCACTTAGCATTATACTCTGCAGCTCCATCCATGTCATTGCAAATGGCAAGATTTCATTGTTTTTGTATGGTTGAATAATATTTCATTGTATATGTATACTACATTTTCTTTATCCATTCACCAATCAGTGGATACCTGGGCTGCTTCCATATTTTGCCTATTGTAAATAATGCTGCAAAAACCATAGGGGTTCATGTATCCCTTTGAATTAGTGTTCTGGTATTTGTTGGGTAAATAGTCAGTAGTGAAATTGCTGGATCATAGGGTAGTTCTATTTTTAACTTTTTGAGGAAACACTGTGTTTTCCACAGTGGCTGCACTAATTTGCATTCCCACCAACAGTGCAAGAGGGTTCCCCTTTCTCCACATCCTCGCCAACACCTGTTGTTTCTTGTGTTGTTAATTTTAGCCATTCTGACAGGTGTGAGGTAATATCTCATTGTAGTTTTGATTTGCATTTCCCTGATGATGAGTGATGTTGGGCATCTTTTCATGTGTCTGTTGGCCATCTCTATGGCCTTTGGAAAAATGTCTATTATAAAGAAAATAATTTGAAAGAAGTCAGAGGGGGAAACACACCTTTCCCATACAGAATCAAAACCAAGAATTATATCTGACTTTTCCTAGGAAATCATGTAAGCAGTAAGAACATGGAGTGAAATATTTAGAGTTGGGAGGGAAAAAAAAAAAAAAAAGACAAAGTACCAACCCAGAATTCAAAAGTGAAGAAGAAATAAAGACATTCTCAGACAAACAAAACTTGAAGGAATTCATGGCAAGTAGGCTCCCTTACAAAAAAATGTTGAAAGAAGTTCTTTAGAGAGAAGAAAAATAACATAGGTCAGAAACTCAGATCTACATAAGGAAAGGAAGAGCCCTGAAGAAGGACTAAGTGAAGATAAAGTAAAAACTTTTTTTTCTCACTCTTAGTTTATTTATTAGATAATAGTTTTTTCAAAACAATACCAATAAATTTGACTATGTATGCCTAAATATATAAATATTTATTTATATATTTATAATACTTTTAAAATATATAACATATAATTTATACTATATATGTGAATTTGTATATAAATATATACATATATATGTTTATGTATGATTATATATGAGTAAAATGAATGACAGCAATGATACCAGAGGTGAAAGGGAGGCTTAGGATTATTTTGTTATTGTAAGGTTCTCAACTACATGTGAAGCAGTATGCTGTTACATGAAAGTGGACTTGAGTTAGTTTTAAATGTATATTGCAAACTCTAGTGAAACCACTCAAAAGGCTTAAAAAATAAAACTGATATGCTAAGAAAGGAAACAGAATCATATAAAATGCTCAACTAAAACCACAAAAAAGCAAAAAGAGTAGAAGACAAAAATAGGAACAAAAAGGAAGGTCAACAAATAGAAAACAGTAACAAATATGATTGATCATAATCCATCTGTATAGGTAATCATTTTGAATGTCAGTGGTCTAAATGTACCAATTAAAAGAGAATGTCAGACTCAATTAAATAAAACAGAATCCAACTATACATTGTCCACAGAAACCCATTCTAAATATAAACACACATAGTTTAAAAGTAAATAGAAGAGAAAAATATATTGTGCTAATACCATTCAAAAGAAAGCAGTAGCTATACTGACTTTAGTCAGAACCAACTTCAAAGCAAGAAAAGTTAGTGATAATAAAGGACTTTCCATAATGAAAACGGGGTCAATTCTCTAAGAAGACATTACAATTATTAATGTGTATGCACTTAATAACAGAGTGTCAAACTATTTGAAGCAAAAATCAGTAGAATTGCAAAGCAATAGATTAATCCACTATCACAGTTCAATGTCTATCTATCAGACATGGACAGATCCAACAGGCAGAAAATCAATAAGGACAGTGGAATTTGAAAACACCATCAATCAACTGGATAAATTGACATCTATAGACAACTTCATCTCACAAAAGCAAAAGACCCATGCTTCTTTTTTTTTTAAGGGGGGAGGGGCAAAAGGAGAGGGAGAGAGAGAATCCTAAGTACGCTCCACATCCAATGTGGATCCGGATGCGGGGCTCCATCTCACAACCCTGAGATCATGACCCAAGCTGAAAACAAGAGTCACACACTTAACCAACTGAGCCACCCAGGCATCCCAGAATTCCCATGCTTCTTAGGATCACATGAAACATTCACCAAGAATGACCACAGTCTGGCTCACTAAACATACTCAACAAATTTAAAGAAGAGAAATCATACAATGTTTGATTGATCTTTCAGACCACAGTGGAATTACAGAAGTTAATAATAAAAAGATGACTGGAAAATTCTGAAAAATGTGGAGATTAAATAGGATACTTCTAAAAAAACACAAGGGTCAGAAAAAAAATTCAAGATAAATTTAAAAAATATTTTGAGCTAAATGAAAATGAAAACACAACTTATCAAAAGTTATGGGATGTAAAAAAGCAGTACTTAGAGGAAAATTAATAGCAATGAATATATATGTGAGGAAAAAAGATAATGTCAAGAGAGTAAGAAGATAAGCCACAGACTAGAAGACAATATTTGCAAAAGCAACATCTGATAAAGGACAGTTATTGAAAATGTACAAAGAACACTTAAAACTCAACAATAAGAAAACAAACAATATGATTAATAAATAGGCCAAGGATTCTAACAGACACCTCACCAAAAAAGATGTACACATGGTTAATAAGCATATGAAAAGATTCTCCACATCATATGTCAGCAGAGAAATGCAAATTAAAACATCATTGAGATACTGCTACACACTTATTAAAATGACCGAAATTTAGAACATTGAAAACACCAGAGGCTAGCATGGATGTGGAGCAAGAACTCATGCACTGTTGGTGGGAATGCAAAATGGTATAGCCAATTTGGAAGACAGTCAGCAGTTTCTTATTAAACTCAAAATACTCTCACCATACAATCTAGCAATCACACTCCTTGGTACTTAACCAATGGGGTTGAAAAATATGTCCACATAAAAACCTGCACAAGGATGTTTATAGCAGCTTTATTGATAATTGCCAAAACTTGAAAGCGACCAGTAGGTGAATAGATAAATACACTGAAATACATCCAAACAATGGAATATTATTCCATGCTAAAAAGCAATGAGCTACCAAACCATGAAAAGACATTGAGGAACCTTAAATGTATATTACTAAATGAAAAAACTCAACCTAATAAGGCTACGCACTGTATGATTCCATCTATATGACATTCTAAAAAACGTAAGACTATAAAGAAAGTAAAAAGTTGAGTGGTTGTCAGAGGTTGGCATGGTGGTTGGGGGGAAGGATGAATAGTTGGGGTATGAAAGATTTTTAGGGCAGTGAAAATACTCTGTATGATATTATAATGGTGGATATATATCATTACACATATTTCCAAACCCACAGAATGTAGAACACCAAGACTGAACTCTAAAGTAACTACGGACTTTGGGTGATTTTGACGTACCAATATAAATTCATCCTTGTTAAAAAAGAAAAAAGTACCATTCTGGTGAATGATGTTGATATGGGAGGCTATGTGCATGTAGGCAGGCAGTGTGTGTGTGTGGAAAATCTCTATACCTTCTTGTCAATTTTGCTGTAAACCTAAAATTGCTCTAAATACACACACACCACACACACACACACACACACAGAGAGAGAGAGAGAGAGAGAGATGAGCTAATAAGCCACAAAAAGACATGGATGAAATGTTAATGTATTTTGCTAACTGAAGGAAGCCAATCTAAAAGACTATAAAATGCATGATTCCATTTATAATATGGCATTCAGGAAAAAGCAAAAAATATAAATATTTAAAAACTTCAATGGTTTCCAGGGATTTGAGGGGAGGGAGGTGTTTGAATAGACAAAGCACGGAAGATATTTTAGGGTAACGAACTTTTCTGTTGATACTGTAACGGTGGTTGTGTGGTACTGTGCATTTGTCAAAACCCAGTGAATTTAAGAGCACAAAAACTGAACCTTAAATGTATTATTTAAATCATATTAAAAGACTGGGGGAATCCTAGGATTGAATGTATAATGTGACAAAACAATCTACCTGTATTGAAAATCTATGAAAGAACCTCACCGTAGAGGGTAGGGGAAAAGGTACCGACCTAAGTAACTTCGGAAATGAGTGGAGTCGTTAAGATTAAAATAAATATAAACAGTTCATAAGCATTGTACTCTAGTAAATAACATTTTTTCCGTGGCGGTACAAAAGAAAAATTCTAATACTATATGCATGTATGCTGGAATTGAAAAATCAAAGAAATGCATTAAGACAGTGGGAACCAAGTTTTTCACCACTGGAGTGGAAGGTTCCAGATGGGCAAGGAAAAGAGGTTAGAATCATTCACGTGGTAACGAATTAGAGTTGAAGACATCAGCTGTGTGAACTCATGCTTGGCTTAAACATTACACAATAATAATTATAGATATGTATGAATTTATAGGTTAGTAGGCACACATATACTTCCCTGCTCTATCTCAACCTAGAAGCAAGACCGCCCCAGTAAAAACAAAAACATCCAGCACCGAGATCTTGGTTTCTAATATCATACTCATAAAGGGAACCACCATTCTGTGGAGAAATTACAGTTCTAAGTAGGAGGCAGGAATTATACAAATGGGCCTGGAACGTTTTGAACTGCCAAGAAGTAAAGAAATTTGTTTTTAAAATTCCACAATGGTAAGCTCCCTCACATCTTTCTAAAAGTAGTAAAAAAAAAAAAAATTAAAACCACCATAGCTAACTAAAATCATATGGAACCACAAAAGACTCCAAATAGCCAAAACAAAATTCAGGAAGAACAAATCTGGAGGCATCACACACTCTGGTTTGAAAACATATTACAAAGGTACAGTAATTAAAATAGTATGGTACTGTCACAAAAACAGACATGTAGACCAATAAAACAGAATAGAGAGCCCACCCAGAAACAAATCCACACATTCATGGACACCTAATCTTTGATATGGGTGTCAAAAATACAAAATGGGTAAAGAATGTTCTCCAACAAATGGTGCTGGAGAAACCAGATATCCACATGCATAAGAATAAAATTCAGCTCTTCTATACCATACACGAAAATGAACTCAAAATGGATTCAAGACTCAAAGCTATAAACACCTGGAAGAAAACATAAGGAAAAAGCTCGATGATATTGGTCTTAGCAATGAAGTTTTTTGGATATAACACCAAAATCAGAAGCAACAAAAGCAAAAATAAACAAGAGGTTTATATCAAACTAAAATGCCTCTGCTCAGCATACGAAAGAAACAGCACTGAAAAGGCATCTACAGACCAGGCGTAAATATTTGCAAACCATGTGTCAAATAATATACAGGTCAGTTCCAAAATGGGTAAGGAACTCCTATAACTCAAGAGCAAAAAACCAAAAAAAACCAAAACAAACAAAAAACCCCCACTCAACCCACAAACTAATAATCTGATTGAAAAGGGGCTAAAGACATGAATAGATATTTATCCAAAGAAGACATACAAGTAGACAACATGTTACATTCAGCATACCTATTCATCAGGAAAATGCAAATCAAACCGCAAGATACTGCTTCATACCTTTTAGGATGACTATTAGCAAAAAAAAAAGAAAAGAAAAGATGATAGGTGTTGGTGAGGATGTGAAAAAATTGGAACTCTTGTACATGGTTGGTGGAAAGGCAAAATGGTACAGCCACTGGAAAACAGCATGGAGATTCCTTAAAAAATTAAAAATTGAACAATCATGATCCCGCAATCCCACTTCTGGATATTTATCCAAAAGAACTGAGATCAGGATCCGTAAGAGGTATTAGTACTCCAATATTCATTGCAACACTTTTCACAAAGGCTAACATGTGGAAACAGCCTAAATGTCCACTGACAGATTAGTGCATAAATAAAATATTGTTATCTATACAATGGAATATTAGCCATTAAAAAAGAAATTCTACAATATGCTATGACATGGATGGACCTTGAATATCATATGCTAAGTTAAATAAGCCAGTCACAGAAGGACAAATGCTGCATGATTCCACTTACATGAGGTATCTAAAATAATCAAACTCATAAAATCAGAATAGGATAGTGGTTGCCAGAGGCTGAGTGAGGAGGAGATGGAGAGTTGCTAACCAATAGACATAAAGACTTAATTATGCAAGATTAATAAAGTATAGAGGTCTACTGTGTAACATTGTTCCCACAGTATTGTACACTTAAGACTTTGATAAGAGGCTAGATCTCATGTTATCTAATCATAATAAAAAAATTTTAAAAAGAAATTAAGTAGGGCTACTAATTAGTAGATCAAAATACGTTACCTTATTTAAAATATGATTTAGTAAGCTTTAAGCACAGAACAACATAATGCTGCAAAATATAAAGTAAATAATGATCAATAAAATAATAAATAAAGATTTTAAAAATCGACAAAAAAATCACAATGATTGAGATATGTCACAGGGGCAGGGATATCAGGGTGGCTCAGTTGGTTCAGTGTCTGCCTTCAGCTCACGTCATGATCCCAGGGTCCTGGGATGGAGTCCTGCATCAGGCTCCTTGCTCAGGGGGGAGTCTCCTTCTCCCTCTGCCTGCCGCTCCCCCTGCTTATACTCACTCATGCTCTCTCTATCTCTGACAAATAAATAAAATCCTTTAAAATTAAAAAAAGGAACACCGGAGCTAATTGAAAGAGCTCTTAGTGACCAAAACTAAAATAATTTTAGCAATATAGTATTATTGAGTCATAATTCAAAGTATAAATTATTTAATTTTCATCACTTCTACTTTATTAGTAAATGATTGAATGAATGAGAAATAAATAAATAAATAAATAAATAAATGAAAATAGATGCATCCCCTCTTGCAGATGATTCCCAAATAATTTCTATAGATACTCCACCCTCAAAAGGTTGGAGCTTAACTCCCTGTTCCTTAACATGTGTTGTATATAGTGACTTCATTCCAAGGAGTACAGTATGGAAAGGGGGAAAAAGTAATCTTGCTGGGGAGAAACCTTGAAAAAGATATCTTAGCCATGTGATCAAGATTAGTATCAACAATGATCAATTAGGCCAATAGAATGTATCCTAGACAGAATGTGATGGATATGGCACTTTACCTCTGTCGTCTTCTTCCCCAGAGGACCTAACCCTTGCCTAAATCATCTAAAAATCATTTAAAAAAAAAACCCCACATTAAAGTATATTCCAATTGAGGGACATTCTATATGAATAGTACTCCACAAAACTGTCAAAGTAATAAAAGACAAGGCAAATCTGCTAAACTATCATAGGCAAGAGAAGTCCAAGGAGATGTGACTACTTATATGTGATTGTCTTACTGCTTCACACTGCTACAGACTAAATTCTAGATCATGGTTGGAGTTCCTGGAAGCTCCTGTTAGCTCTGTGGGTATCAGGACTTGAAGCCAACTCAGCAGGCAAATCATTATTTGTTTAGATAGAAGTTCCAATGTCTTTACACCTTGAATTTTTTTTTTTAACTCACTTCTTTAAAGGACCATTGTTCTTGAAGTCACTGTTTTTTCAGGCCATCCTGAAAAAATAGACTAAATCATGTCTTGTGTGGTGAACTGTAAGCACATACTATCGTACTAAAAGACAGGTGACCCCCCGAACTCTGTAACATTTATCTCCAGGAGGATATATGCCAGGAGAGTTAGGCAGAGTGTCTTTGTTTTTTGTTTTTTTTTTTTTTAAAGATTTTATTCATTTGACAGAGAGAGACACAGCGAGAGAGGGAACACAAGCAGGGGGAGTGGGAGAGGGAGAAGCAAGCCTCCCGCAGAGCGGGGAGCCCGATGCGGGGCTCGATCCCAGGACCCTGGGATCATGACCTGAGCCGAAGGCAGACGCTTAACAACTGAGCCACCCAGGCGCCCCGGCAGAGTGTCTTTGAAACACATTTAAAATATTCCGGAGATGCTTTGCTGATCCATTTAAAACTCTTCTGTGTTTTGTTGTGACAAAGTTAATAACTGAATTCATTTCACATGTATATTTTAGTGCAGACTAATGGATGGTCTGACTACTATCTGTTCATAATGCTGCCTGCTTATGAACAGCTTCTGGGGGAATATTAAGAATAGAAAATGCCAAACTGCAACAGAAACTACAAAATGATATTCTCATAGTTTTCGGGTTTGTCTGCAGGTAGGGAAATACAGGCATTGTTAATGTGACATAGCAAACACAGTTTTCTTCTTCACTTCATTTTTTTTTTCTTTTCAATCTTTAAGATTTTCTGAAATCAAACATTATATTAACTTTAAATTTTACGAGGTTACATGACAATTCTAGCAGCATAAGAAAAAATATTTTAATATCTGACTATGCAATTAATTTCATAGAAAAAAATCTTTGTTTAGAATAACAAAAAGAAAATTCTTGGAATAGAAGGGATGAACTCATGGTATGGGTTATGGGTTGATAGAAAAATATATGTTTCATATATATATACATACATATATAAGCTTAAATTAATAAGAATTTAAGGGTATGTGGGTATTAAGAAATGAAGGAGGGGGTGCCTGGGTGGCTCAGTGGTTAAGCCTCTGACTCTTGATTTTGGCTCAGGTCATGATCTCAGGGTCCTAAGATCAAGCCCCGAGTGGGCTCTGCACTCAGTGGGGGGTCTGCTTGAGATTCTCTCTCTCTCCCTTTCCCTCTGCCCCTTGCCCCACCCCAGGCCCTCTGCTTGCACACATACACACACACTCTTAAAGAAAGAAAGAAAGAAAGAAAGAAAGAAAGAAAGAAAGAAAGAAAGAAAGAAAGAAAGGGAAAGAAAGAAAGAGAAAGAAAGAAAGGAAGGAAGAAAGAAAAGAAGAAAGAGAAAGAAAGAAAGAAAAGAAGAAAGAGAAAGAAAGAAAGAGAAAGAAAGAAAGAAAGGAAGAAAGAAAAGAAAGAGAAAGAAAGAAAGAAAGAAAGAAAAGAAGAAAGAGAAAGAAAGAAAGAAAGAAAGAAAGAAAGAAAAGAAGAAAGAGAAAGAAAGAAAGAGAAAGAAAGAAAAGAAGAAAGAGAAAGAAAGAAAGAGAAAGAAAGAAAGAAAGAAAGAAAGAAAGAAAGAAAGAAAAGAAAAAGAGGAAATGGGGAAGAAAGAGCAGGACCATTATATTTTATTTCTCCAGAAAAGGAAAAGAGAAGTAGCATAGCTGAGCAATATAGCAGAATGGCTAAAGAAACTGTAAGAGCATGGATATTTAATACTGCTTTGGATCTCTTACAATGTGATATAATCAGCAACTCCTCTCAAAAACTTTGCTTTGAAGTAAAAGCTTTAAGTACATTCTGCTATTCATGCCAAATCCTTGTTTGTGTTTTAAAAGACTGTTTTCACTTGTATTAAAAATCAAGACTATGGGTAGTTTATTGTTTTTGTTTATTCTGGACATGAAGAAATATCCCCCAAAACAGAACAGGGAAAGGCAGATAGGAGGTACTGGCAAAAATAAATTGATGTTCCTAAGGACGCGAAGAAATCCTGAGGAAGTAAATGGGCCTGTCACTGGATTTTTATTCAATCTTACCTACATACTAAGTGTCAGAGAGACAGAAACATTGGGCTTATATATCATTTCTTACATGTGTTTAGATATGCCTACCATGATACATTTTAATACTATGTATATATAATAATGTGATATACTTAATACTGTGGCATGTCAAGGCAACTATTCTTTATTTTTCCATAGGCATTATCCTCTGCTCTTCTAAGAAACACTTCAAATTTGAAGACTTCAAACTTTCCTGAATATGTGTCTTGTGATGATGTTAATTCTTTTATTAACATGAAATTCTATTTCCGGGGCGCCTGGGTGGCTCAGTCGTTAAGCGTCTGCCTTCGGCTCAGGTCATGATCCCAGGGTCCTGGGATCGAGCCCCACATCGGGCTCCCTGCTCTGCGGGAAGCCTTCTTCTCCCTCTTCCACTCCCCCTGCTTGTGTTCCTTCTCTCGCTGTGTCTCTCTGTCAAATAAATAAATAAATCTTTAAAAAAAAATAAAATAAAACATGAAATTCTATTTCCAAATATATTACTCATTCCTAATGTTAGAAACCATGTGAATTTATTTAAAATTGAATTTTTTTAAGCACACCTACCTTCTATCATAAACTATGCACTTAAACCTCAGATGAATTTCTAGAGAAAAATTACATTATCATACATAGAAGAACATAAAATGACTATGTCCAGGAGTTCAAAATTACTAAATCTTATTTTTAAAATATGATACAACATAATAATTTTGAAAACTAAAGTAATATAAACCTTAAAGAAACAGATTTTTTCATTTAATTTAGAACAACAGTAATGATGAAGCATTTATTCTTCTGGCTAGCTCTTACATCAAACAGAATGGCAGTCAACATTCCACAGGGTAAGAAAATGTATCTCTTTTACTATATTCTGAGACCACAGTACAAAACTGCTGTTCTTCCTTCTCTTGGAAACTCTTTGAGTGGAAAGTTTATGAATTAGGTAGCCTTCAGTGATCTTTGAACTAAATACCTTGAATTGTATTATTCTCAATCATAGATGTAATGATGGAATAGAATTAACATGAACTCAGATAAAATGGAGTATTTTTATGTTGACTCCTCTCCCTTTCACTACAAAGAACCATTGAAATACAGAATAAGATTAATGTTATTTGTCAATGTAATATATTTGTCCACAGTTAAAAAATAGTCTTCAGAAGTTGGACAAAGTAAAAGCCCTCTATAAATCAATTTATGACTGGGAAAATTAAATAAAATGTGTTTTTCTGATATTTTCTTGATAAAATCTGAAGTTTAGGTTTCAAAAGACATGGCCTAAAATTAAATCAGAGACTGCACAGTTCAATGAATGAAGGTGGAGGTAGTAGGCTGTCTATGAAGAAAAAAAATTATATCACTCCTTCCACCTGGATGAATGTGTTTGATTTTGTGTTACTTTTATAATTAGTTGGAAAGTATTTGGTAGGTTATTGTGATTTTAGAGCTAATAAAATATATTTGAAAACCTCACTCTGAGTCAAGCTTAGCCTGAGATGTGATTTGTCTCATGATGTGGGAGTGTAAATTGATTCAACCATTAAACCATTCAAATCATTCAAGCAAAGCATACACCTACCCATGATGAAGAATTTTCACTCCTAAAAATATACCTAAGAAGAATAAGTGAAAATGTCCACCAGGAGACATTTATAAAAGTGTTCATAGCAACTTCCTTGATAATTAACAAAACCTGGAAACAACTCAAATTTCCATCAACATGAGAATGGAAAAAAATAGATTGTGGAATATTCTTTCAATGAAATATACTCAGGAATAAAAAAGAAGAGCCATGGATTCATACAACACAGATGATCTTATAATGCAAATGAAGTAATGCAGATACAAAAAAGTGTGTGATCTATAATTCCATTTATATCACATTCAAAAAAAGCAAAAGTCATTGATGGTGATAGGAGATAAAATAGTGGATACTTATGGGTAGAAGGAAGGGACACAAGAGAGTTCTCAACAGTTGTTGGGATTATTTTATATCTGGATCTAGGAAGTGTTTACACACACACACACACACACACACACTTTAAAACTAAAGTCAACATTACCCTCTTACTTTTACAAATGAAGAAAGTAAGACTTAAAGATACTATGTAAATGACTATGGCCTGACTGCCAGCAAGTGGCAGAATGGGTTCAAAAATTTATAATATTGAGACATGTTTGAAAATGTCATTTTAAAAATCAAATTCTTTAATGTTTCAGAACAAATTATTTTTTTAATTCTATTTTTTGTGAATTTTAGTTCAAGTATAATTAACACAGTGTTATCTTAGTTTCAAAACCAAATAATTTTTAATGCTCTATCCCACATTTACAATTAAATTCATCTAAATTTGTATAGCAAATTATCACCTTGCACTGTCAGTTTGTTTAAGACAAGCAATTTAGAGAGGTTTGCCTAAGTTATATTTGCAAGATGTTTAGTTAGCAAGGAGAGTTTCTTTGACAGATGTATTTATATCAGCTCCAGACAACTTTCTATTAAAAT
The DNA here is from genome assembly GCF_054177405.1 of Leptonychotes weddellii. Taxonomy (NCBI): domain Eukaryota; kingdom Metazoa; phylum Chordata; class Mammalia; order Carnivora; family Phocidae; genus Leptonychotes; species Leptonychotes weddellii. Next base: position 44,645,177 of record NC_138382.1, read on the forward strand.
AAATTTTGATATTTCCTAGTTACAGCATCCTGAATCCTATAAAATATAAAGATTCTGTTTCTATGATTATTTGCACTCAATTTTACAACACTTTTCCACACATTCTTTTTTTCTTTACATTGCATTCATATGATCAGTACACTTTATCTTTGTCCATCTGTAGGGTAGTGTATTTTTAAAAGAGCCTTAATGCATCTTTTTTTAATTTTCCTATTGTTTATGTATCAAGTGTTCTACTGAGAAAAATACTTTTATGTTCTATATTTATAAACACATCATGAAAAAATTAGAGAGCATGAAGATCCATATAGCTGAATATAAAAGATTACATATAATTTTGATACTTTTTAAAAGATTTTATTAATTAATTAATTTATTTATTTATTTGACAGAGAGAGCAAGAGAGAGAGCACAAGCAGGGGGAGTAGCAGAGGAAGAGGGAGAAGCAGGCTCCACACTGAGCAGGGAGCCTGACATGGGGCTCAATCCCAGAACCCTGAGATCATGACCTGAGCCGAAGGCAGACACTTAACAAACTGAGCCACCCAGGCACTCCTAATTTTGATATTTGAACCAATTCAACACTGAGTGAATATTATTAGATAGCTCTCTGAACTGTGCTGTCAGCTTACGTAGATGGCTTACAGATAGCTGTATCCTCACAATGTAGAGAGAGATGGCTAGCTCCCTGGCGGCTCTTCTTATAAGGGTACTGATACCATCATGAAGACCCCACGCATATGAACTCATCTAAACCTAATTATCTCTCATGGGTCTCACATCCTAATACCATCACACTGAGGGTTAGGGCTTCAACATATGAATTTTGGGGTGACACAATTCAGTCCATGGCAATGGTTACTACAAAATGTGGCACATAGTTTAATAGTCTTTATGCCTCACATGGTCATTTTCTTTGAATAATACCTTAAGTGCTTTTTCATTGTGAGTTTTCAATTGTATTTGTCATATTTCCGATGTACTCCAGGGATTTACAGAAAGCAATTTGATACTCACTACATAAATTATCCAGAAATTTTAGTTCATATTTTTAGTTTAACTGGCATGATTACACAAGGATGCACAAACTATTGATAAATTGTAATGGGTTTATCAAAGATCTATAACTCCATAAATACAATATAGTCTTCACTGTGCATATAATTATGTGCAAGATGCTAAGTAGAGTTTATATATTAAGTCATTATAATTTTAAACTGATGTCAATTTTCCATTATTATAAATGGATGGAATTCCAGAAAATATGCTAATAAATTTATAAATATATGCATAAATGACACAGAATGTAAAATGGAAAAGAAACTTCCTTAAACATGTTGATCTAGAATTGCTTTGTAATTGGATGTTAATTGCATAACATTAAAATTTCCTTAGTAAATTGAATATGGGAAGATCTGTTTTAGTTGTTGTTTTGTTCAAAACTAGCACAGATACATATGCATATTTACCCTGAAGAATTTTTAATAAACCACTATATGACAACTAAAACCATGAATGTGATAACCAGATAAGTTAAAAATAAAGTTTGGGAACTGGTATGTGGTGATATTCCTAAGTTTCACTTGATTCCTACAAAAATCAGCAATAATAGAAGAAAATATCTCCCCAAGATATTATTATCCAAAGTGGAGTCAGAAAACGGCAGAATAAGAACACTCCATGATCTATTAATGATCTGGAAGCTAACCTTTAGATACCTATATTTTTAGATAACCTTTAGATATCTATATTTTTAAAAATTTTTTTCCTGCTCTTTTCAAGTTGAACCTTATAACTTAAATATAGCAGGGTAGGCAAAAAAGTATGTTTTTCATTCATGAGATTTCTCTAACTTCTTCAAAAATAAGATTCTAAACAAAATTATTTGCAAAGTAGATGTTTTACAATACATCCTATATTTTTAATGTTAATTTTTAATGTTCACTTTTAATTGCGTTGAGAATTGGTATGTATTTAAATAATATTTAAATGTGAAAAATGTATTTTGGTATATGAGCAAATTCTACCAACTATTCAATCAAACACAAATCTAGATATTGAGGGCAATGGATTTTATAGATGTCATTATGGTCACAATTTAGTTGACTTTAAAATAAATTATCTAAGTGTGCCTGACCTAAGCAAACAAGCCCTTTAAAGGTGGGTCTAGAAGTCAGAGACTGGGAAGTCAGAAATTCAGAGCACAGGAAGTATTTGATGCTCCACTGTTGAACTAAAAATGGAGGGGAACAAATAGCAAAGAATCAGGTAGACTTAGGGATCTGCTCCACAGTCCCCGGCTGACAGTGAGGACAAAGAGCTCAATTCTGCAAACCGCAAGGAATTTAACTCTGTCAATAACAAGAGCTTAGAAGCAAACTTTTTCCAGAGTCTCCAGGTACGAAATCCACCCAGCCAACACCTTGATTTCAGGTTTCTATTTCTACACTGCCACTTGCAGATCATTAACTTCTAGAAGACTATCATCTCCCTTTTCTGATTTTTCTTATAACTGGACTCCAGATTCCTTTTTTTTTTAAAGATTTTATTTATTTATTTGAGAGAGAGAGAATGAGAGACAGAGAGCACGAGAGGGAAGAGGGCAGAGGGAGAAGCAGACCCCCTGCTGAGCAGGGAGCCCGATGTGGGACTCGATTCCGGGACTCCAGGATCATGATCTGAGCCGAAGGCAGTCACTTAACCAACTGAGCCACCCAGGCGGTCCTGGACTCCAGATTCCTAACTGATATCCTTACCTGGCTTACTTTTTCCCTTTCTATTGCAGCACATGCTTTTATCTCTCCATTGAAAAGGTGATGATGGTGATAGTAATTTGATTCTGGAACTCCTTTTAACTACGATCTCTTCTTTCTTATCCCATTAATATCCCTATTTGCCATATTCTTCCTTCAGGCTAGTTTGGGGGCCATTCCTTTGTTGCTCTAAAGCTAGTACAAATTTTGATCACATATTTCCCTGAACTGCCATCATTGTTTTACGTGTTAGCGTATCTGCAATACACTCCCGAAGTATGAACATATGTAATTCTTCAATACTGCTGATCTGTTGGCAAGTATGATCTGCTTCTGTCTTACAAAAACCATTCACATAGAAGCTGAAATTTTTCTTTCTCTAATATGTTCTGGTGCAGACTCAGTAGCTAGCACTTTTCTTGGACTATTTTAAATGTCAATTTTTGTTTAGTCAAGACACACTGTTGGAAGCCTTCACTGAGAATTCTATATATAAACCAGTGCCACAGATTATTATCTAAGAAATCCAAAAAATCTACGTTGAGACAGATTTTTAAATTCCACATCATGATAACAGCCTAAATATTTGTATATTCTTTTATAATTCACCATTTCCTTTGACATACAGCCTAACATTGTATCCTATCAACAGACTTGTGAAGATTGTAATGTGTTATTTCCAATTTAATGATAAGGACATTGAGCTGCAGAGAGGTTCATGATTTTTCAAAGGTATTATATATATAATATAAATATGGAGCTCAGATTCTAGAATACTGTGTATTTTCCTAAGCCTTGCACTCTCATTTAATTAAATATTTTAGTAATTACTGATATTATTTAATCAGCAATCTCACAAACTCATCATTACTATGTGAAATATGAAAGGGGTAGAATACGCTTGGAGTAGCACACTCCAATGCATGCAGTTAATCAATATAGTTTGAATGAATAACAAATGAAAGAATGACAGCATACAGATATTATGAATCTGCTTACTATCAAATACTAACCAACAGCCATGAGAAGTTCCTCATTGGTTTAAGATTCAGATTCAAATATACATTGAATGCTTCCAATGCGCCAATTTACTCAAATATTCCAGATCACATTCAACCCTTAAAAGACTATGAGGTAGATCTTGCTACCTCAGTTTTATACATGAAGAAACTCAGCCTTGAGAAAGGTGAAACAGACCCATATAATCTAGATTGTAAATATGAAAGTCAAATGTACTTATTCTGGTTCTTCTTCTATATGCCACAAAATATCAAACAGGTTAATGCTAATTCCTGAGTTCTGTGAGGCCACAGAACAAAAGCTTTTTAATTCAATAAGTGGTTCTTTTAAAATTTTTTCCTATGGCAAGCCAACTGAATCCAGTGCTCCATTGTGCTAAATTAAAACAACCTAAACTTTTCTATGATGCATTTCAAGAACACTTTGTGTAATTTATTTTAGAAATAATTTAGCTTTCTCTTTTGTCTCCCTTCCTATGAAGTTAAAACGAGTGGAAATGAAACTTGGCTTTATCATAAACACACTGCATGCTGTATTTAAGATAGCACAGATCTTGTTTTCTTTAATAGAAGAATCAATCTTTTTTTTTTTCTTTTCTTTTAAAGAGCTTCCCGTGATAGTCTTTGGATAGTGCTACACTAACGAGGGTCAGTTTTCTTACCAGACTTTTTCAAACCAGTGTCTTAAACTGCTGAGAAGCAATTTTGGTAAACATGGCCTCTTAATGCGGTATTCCTTGTTGGCTCAATACAGGAAAGATTTACAGATTGAAACAATCAATAGAAAGCAGCAAGCGAGTCAGCAGCTAATGCCCACCCTCTTTATATGTCCCAGTAAAAGCTTACATTAGCAAAGAAAGTCATGACAACAGCAAAATCAAAACTAAAATGGCAATCTTCTGCTCTTAGAGGATCTGAAGCCACTTAATGGTCTGGTTAAATCTCTCCAGACTCCACATAATTCTGGATGATTCCTCTCAAGTTTGGGGGACTATTTCCCATTTTATCCACTGACCTGCCATTGACTTACACTGATAGAGCATCTTTTAATCTTGATTTCATTTCTTATTATCTTCCACCACTATTCGGAATAGTCTAAAAATAGGCTGGTATGAATTGCTATGATAAAACATGACAGAGTGAGCTCTGGTCTGGGAACAAGACTGAGCTCTTACATTCAGAAAGAAAAGAACCACCTTCACACCTGCTATGAATACAGAGCTTTGCAGTGATTATTAACTAAATGTTCTATAACTGTGGTATTATGTTTGCAAAAGCCCTTTCAATGATAATGAAACACAATAGTTCTTGTTATTCCCATTTTTAAAATTTTCATTTGAGACTCAGTGGTTGTAACCCCTCCATGAAGATAGAATATATTGGTCAACGGAGAAGGAATTATTGTCTCCTCCAGCCTGTCACACTGAGGGCTGTGGGACTGGAAAAGGAGAAGGCAGTAAACATTGATTATTTGGCATTTTCTTGTATCAGGTACCCCTGCTCGAAACTCTTTGATTATGCCACCTGAGTAGTCATCACCCCTTCCATAAGTGCTGGGTATTCCTATTATTTCCAATTTATAGACGAGGGAAGAAAGTCAGGACAACTAAGCATGTTGTTCAATTTCCCCAGCAGCCCGAAGAATGTATAACTCCTTCCTTTGTTCATCTGAATAAGTTTAACTAGATTGCCACTAATTTCTTTATGTTAAATCACTCTCCTGAGTGGGAGGTGTTCATGGGTACATATAAGGACCTAGAGAAATCACTGAATATACCAACATATAATTTATGTCACTGCTTACATGAGCTTAACAATAATCTTATCTACCAGAAGGTTCATTTGAGAAAATAACCAGTGACCTGTGGTTTCCTCTGTCTAGAATAAGGGTTGTAGGAAATATGAAGTATTATCTTCTAGTTTTAAAGCTGGTATATTATTTTTATATTTCACTACATAAAATTATATTACTATGTAAATTACTAAAATTTAGCACCCTCCCCAGCTCCCTTCAGTGAAGTTATATGAAATAGAAAACATATATATCGATCTCTGTCCCTGTTCCTGGCACAGAGCTCCTAAAATTCTTGGAATTTGGCTTGGTGAGAGGAGTCTTTTTTTTTTTTTTTCTAATGAGGTGACTTGGTGAGCTCCTGTATAGTTTCAGGATGGAGGCTGCTCACCTGAAAGACTAAACCATGATTAGAAATTTGGAACTTTCCAACCCACCCCTTATACTCCAGGAAGGAGACAGAAACTGGAGACTGAGTTAATAATGGGTTATGCCTATATGATGAAGCTTCCATAAAAATCCCAAAATACAGACCCATAAAATAGTGTGTATGAAGCATATTTAAAACTGTTTCTATAGGATTGATGCTACAAGGAGATCTGGGATGGATATAAGAATTTTGGATCATGCTTGTAATCTTTCATTTGTTGTGTGTGTTTTATTTTTTTTTTTAATTTTTCATTATGTTCAGTTAGCCAACATATAGTACATCATAAGTTTTTGTTGTAGTGTTCAACAATTCATTAGTTGCGTATAACACCTAGTGCTCATCCCAACACATGCCCTCCTTAATACCATTCACCCAGTCACCCCATCCCCCCAACCCTCTCCTTTCTGTAACCCTCAGTTTGTTTCCCAGAGTCCAGAGTCTCTCATGGTTTGTCTCCCTCTCTGATTTCTTCCCATTTAGTTTTCCCTCCTTTCCCCTGTGGTCCTCTGTTCTATTTCTTATGTTTCACATATGAGTGAAACCATATAATAATTGTCTTTCTCTGCTTGACTTATTTCACTTAGCATAATCTCCTCCAGTTCCACCCATGTCGATGCAAATGGTGGGTATTCATCCTTTGTGATGGCTGAGTAATATTTCATTGCATGTATGTACCACCTCTTCTTTATCCATTCATCTGTTGAAGGGCATCTAGTTTCCTTCCATAGTTTGGCTATTGTGGACATTGCTATGAACATTGGGGTGCATGTGCCCCTTCTTTTTACTACATCTGTATCTTTGGGGTAAATACCTAGTAGTGCAATTGCTGGGTCATTGGGTAGCTCTATTTTCAACTTTTTGAGGAACCTCCACACTGTTTTCCAAAGTGGCTGTATCGGCTTGCATTCCCACCAACAGTGCAAGAGTGTTCCCCCTTCTCCACAACCTCTCCAAAACTTGTTTTCTGTCTTGTTAATTTTGGCCATTCTAGCTGGTGTAAGGTGGTATCTCATTGTGGTTTTGATTTGAATTTCCCTGACGGCTAGTGATGTTGAACACTTTTTCATGTGTCTGGTAACCATTTGTATGTCTTCTTTGGAAAAGTGTCTGTTCATGTCTTCTGCCCATTTATTGACTGGATTATTTGTTTTTTGGGTGTTGGGTTTGATAATTTTTTTATAGAATTTGGGTATCAGCCCTTTATCTGAAATGTCACTTGCAAATATCTATTCCTATTCATGGCTTGCCTTTTGTTTGACTGTTTCCTTTGCTGTGCAAAAGCTTTTTATCTTGATGAAGCCCCAAAAGTTCATTTTTGCTTTTGTTTCCCTTGCCTTTGGAGACATGTCTTGAAAGAAGTTGCTGTATCCACTGTCAAAGAGGTTACTGCTTATGTTCTCCTCTAGGATTTTGATGGATTCCTGTCTCACATTGAGGTCTTTTGTCCATTTTGAGTTTATCTTTGTGTATGGTGTAAAAGACTGGTCTAGTTTCGTTCTTCTGCATGTAGCTGTGAAGTTTTCCCAGTACCATTTATTGAAGAGACTGTCTTTTTTCCATTGGGTGTTCTTTCCTGCTTTGTCGAAGATTAGTTGAACATAGAATTGAGGGTCTATGTCTGGGCTCTCTATTCTGTTCCATTGATCTATGTGTCTGTTGTGTGTTTTTAAAAAGATTGTTCCACTGTTGCTTTGCTTCCTATGACAATTTGAAATGTCTTATGCTAGTCTAATTCTTTTGCCCTAATAAATATTTTCTCATCTCCAGGAAAAATCAAGAGCACCAAGAAAAAGAAAAAAAATGCTTTGTAATTGGAATCAAATACTTTAGAATATCTTTCAGAGTCGATTATTTGGGCTTAATTTTCCATCTATCTATGGTGTCCTTAATAAATATGTTTCTGAGAAGATATAATTCTCCTTTATTCTTTGGAGCTGTTGCTATCTATTTACCTGTAATATGTTTGATAGCTTTGCTGATTTTTTTAAAAAAGATTTTATTTATTTTTTGAGGGAGAGAGAGTGAGAGGGAACACAAGCAAGGGGAGTGGGAGAGGGAGAAGCAGGTTTCCTGCTGAGCAGGGAGTCCAATGCGGGGCTGGCTTGATCCCAAGACCCTGGAATCATGACCTGAGCCGAAGGCAGATGCTTAATGACTGACTGAGCCACCCAGGCGCCCCAGCTTTGCTGATTTTTATCTCTTTCTTCATTTAGAGAAATTTCCTCCATGCTTGTTTTCTGTTTATTGTACCTGACTGCTCTGAGGTAAGATACTGCTGTGCTTTTCTTAAGATTTGTAACTTACTGTGATGAGAGAAAACATGGGAAGTCACTTATACAAAAGAAATCATTACCTAAATTTAGTTCTAGTATTCAGTGGTGATGGCTCTTTTACTCAGATTACAATGATAGAATGAAGAAAGACATTTAGCAACATTATTTAAGTTAAAGCCATCCCTCAGTTTTTAGTTAAGTGCAAAAGGTTTTATGTCCTACTATATTTGATTCCATAGACCTAATTGTCACTTTTCACGTTCAGAAACACTTCTAAGCATAATTAATCCCCAGAAAGGCCCAGAACCATTAGGACCAAGAATCTACCTTCCCATTTCTTCCTTATAATAAAAATTTTCCATCCAAAGGAAGTAAGGTCTTTTGAAACTCTTAAAAATATACAGAAATTATTTCAAACATTCTCTTCTCAGAACAATAAGGAAAACTCTCCAGAAATATATATTTTTTAAAAACAAGAAAGTTTTGCTTTAAGGTCATTTCCTTTTCATTACTAAAGTTTGTGAAATAATGGGCAATTTTCTCTGCTTAAGGAGAAAAATACATAAATTTAATTTACGGGTGGCACCTTTTTGCCAGTCAATGTTCAAAATTATATAATCAAAGTTTTGGCATGTATTCAAACAATACTGTGCTTTATAGTTTTTAATAATCACATAATAATGATTATTTCCACCCATAAAAAATGAAATAGAGTTTTAAAAGAACAAAAGAAAATTCAACATGTTTTGGATAAAACTGCCAGGCTCTGAGATCTTCCCCTTAAAATTATGGCATGAAGAAAACTGTTCTGTAAATGTACCTACAAAAGTATGATCAGTAAAAGAGCATGAGTCATGGTAATAACAACATTAAAATAGTTTGAATCTTTTATTTAATTTTCTGTTTTACAGGATTTAAAAATGTAAATTATAAAACACTGTAAAGGCAACTCAGTAAAACTATACATCTCCATGAGAAGCTTCTAAAGAGATGTATTAATACCGAGCAGACAACCCCTCCACTGTCTACTGGCTTTAATTCTCTCATTCAGAGAAGCAGATGTGTCATGAGAGAACTGTTCAAGATGCCACAACTTCCACTGGAAGAACAAAAACATCAATATATAGGAATTCCATTATCTTCTCTACATTCTAGCAGCTGGCCAAGGCAGATGTTTCTTTTCTTTTCTTTTCTCTTCTTTTCTTCTTTGCAGTTTATTGAAAGGAACAATAAAAAGGCTGTAGCTCAATTGAAAACCTGTGCTTTCTTTCATTTGCTTAACTGCATGCAGAATTAAAGATTTAAAATCTTAAATTTACAACTAAAAATCAAAATACCAGATGGTTTTATAATTGGATATTTCTTTCCTCCCAGAGCTAACCAGACTTCCTAAAAGATGAAGATACAGGCTAAAAATATGTGTGCACGTAATATCCAATCTTTGTACCTGAAAGCAAGTAACTTGAAAACAACAAAACTAAATGAAACAAAAGCTTCTTATTATCAAGAATTCTGGAGAGTTTGACCAAATTAAATTTCATAATAAATTACATTTGCATTAACCACTGTGTCTTTATTCTCAGCCATTTTGAGTATTTCATATAACATAATAAATCATAATTTTTGAAATGAAAAGGAAAAATATATTTAAATAAATTGTATAGACTGTTATGTTCCAGTTGAGGCAAAAAATAGTTATTAAACACTTCTTTTGTGAAATGCACTAAATAACCATTTTGCATGTATGAAACCCTGCCAGTTTTTTAAATTTGATAAAGTCACACTACCACATAAGTGCATTTTTCTTAGTTATTCAATGATGAAGTTAAAGTATGTATACATTAAAAAGAATTTAAGAATAAATTCCATTGATTTATTACATTGTCCTATAGAATTAACTGGGAATTGTAGAGTTTGCCCTCTTATATTGCTACTAGGAACAGCAATGCAGCAATGCTTAGCTCATTCAAGATGGTTAGTCAGCCATTTGGAGAAATGTCCATTTGACATCAGTTTGAAAGTTTATATATTCACCTAATTTCAACTGGAGGCTTTTCTTATCATTCCCTCCAATCTATTGTTATCAGCTCTTTCTTGGGCACCTGTTATAATTTCCTGAGAATTACTTTGACCATCCCTTTCATGTTACCCACTTTATTGCCTCATCAATAGAAAGGAAGCCTCTATGGAGATGGCCAATATGGTAAGTGTGGGGTAGGAGAGAAAAAGAAGCATCAGGGATGATTAAAATATACTTGTTTGGGGCAAGTAGAAAAATAAAATTACCATTAACTGAGAAAAGGAAAGGTTGTAGGGTGAATCAAGTGTTTGAGGGAGGTTTGGATGCTAAATTTGACATGTATATTTGAAGTTTAAGGTAAGGATGGGAGTTGATATTTAGATATATGGGTTTGTTAATTAGAGGAGAAATCTGGGCTTAAAATATAAATCGTGTATTTTTCAGTTTATATGAGATATTTAATGCCATGAGACTAGAAGAGATGACCAAGGGAATTGGGTGAGTACAGGAGAGATTGAATTTGGGATTCTACAGACTATGAGATTAGAGAAAAGAGAAGAGCAAAAGAAAGAAAGTAGAGGGGCTAATTTGGTAGCAGTGGAACCATATGATTTTGGTATTCTGGTAATCAAATAAAGAAAGTGCACCAAGGAAAAGGGACTCATTGATTATATGAAATACTAAAAGCAAAGTCAGAGATTAATGGTGGCACTAACAAAAGTAGACAACTGAATTCAGTTCCTTCATCCATTCCAAAAGAGTTTTATTCTCATACCCATAATTACAATTGCATTCTCTCTGAACCACTTTTCATTTGGCAAAATGATGTTCCTAAGTTAGCTAGTCTACAACATATTCTTTTTAGTATTTAATATTTGATATGAAGAGATCAGGCAACTGACCAGTTCCTACCAGTAATAAACACTGATTCATCAGGCATTCTGAAGCCCATGCATTAGACCTCCTTTCAGTCTGTACTCATTCTTTGATCACATCCTCCAGTTGCATGGCTTTAATTATCTCATACCAGCCGGAAACTACTCAACTTATATTTTCAGCCCAGACTTCTCCCCTAAATGCCAGACATGTATATCCAAATATCCACTCAATAGTTTACTTGAACTTTAAACAGATGTCTCAAACTGTTCTGAGATACCTAGTCTACAAGAATTGAAATGAGTTAAAAGTTTTATTTTAATTAGATTAAGCTATAGAGGGTCCACTAGAGTCCATCAGGGTGTTTTGTTTGTTTTATTTCTTATTTTTAAAGATTTTATATATTTATTTGAGACAGAGAGAGAGCACAAGTGGCTGGGGTGGGGGGAGACGCAGAGGGAGAAGAGAGAAGCAGACCTCCAGCTGAGCAGGGAGCCTGACGAGAGGCTCGATCCCAGGACCCCAAGATCATGACCTGAGCTGAAGGCAAACATTTAACTGACTGAGCCACCCAGGCACCCTTTGTCTGTTTTACTTTTTAAAAAATAACTTTTAGTTGGAATATAGTAAGTAAAATTTTCTGATTATTACTTTTAGGAATACAGTTTACTATAAGTTGGAGAAGTTCAAGATGAAACAAACTTCAGTTGTTTATGTTTAGGAATAAATCCTATGCACTAAAGTAAAGAAGAATCATTTGCTTAGGTCTGCAGAAGAATCTTGGGCTCAATTTAGATTTTAAAATGCAACTCTTGTACTTGAGTGAAAGAGAAAATAAATTCTTAGAGAAATTTCCATAACTGAAAAAAATACTACCTGAAGGCTGAAACAAGGAAAGAAAAAAAGAATAAGGAGAGAAGGAATGACAGCACTTTATCTATCTATCTATCTATCTATCTATCTATCTATCTATCTATCTATCTATCATCTTTTTGATTGAGGCTTCTGCATCATAAGTTGGATGCACTGCAAACTATAGACATTTGGAAGGCTAATCTAATAGAGGCAAAGAGAGATATGCAGGGAAATTGAGAGTTTATGTATTCAATGACAAACAGTAGAATACATTAGCCTGTGTTCAACAGTCAGCAAACCCATATGCTGAAAGTATAATGAAGCTTAACCAAGATAAAAGTTAACATTTTTCACCTGGAAATAAGGTTTTCTAAGAAGAAAAGGTAGACCTCATAGTGTTTTTTTCTTTACTTTTTCCTTAAAAAGACTAAGATTAATTTTCAATGTGTACAAAGAACCTCAAAAATGAATGATTCTTTTGGTCAGCATAGCTGACCACTGTAGAACATTGGGCAACCACTATATCTCTTTTAATGTCAGGAATTATTACGTGGCCGACATCAGTAATCAGGGTACCAGATGCTGCAAGGAGCAATTCATTTAACCTCCACTTAACTTCACTGAGCTACTTCTCCCTTTCGTCTTTCCTGGTCCCATTACAGCTTGCCAAGGAGCTTTACGTCGGTTGTTGGCAAATCGGATTTTATCTTATGTCAGACAGGACAAACATATGATTGACACCAACATAACCTTTTGTTTCAGGGAGATCCAAGATATTGGGCTTCACCAGCAGTGATACAAAAAATGTATTAGACATATTCAGCTTGACAGGAAGCAAATATTGTACTTCAGAGCAGCTTAAAAGTTAAAACAAAGGAGAATGCCATGTTTTTCAGTAACCGTTAAAGATGTTAGTTTACTGGCTATTATTTTTCTTCTCTAAGAAAGAAACAAAAAGAACCTGGTTTCTAAAACAGTCCAATAAATTAGCATTTGCCAGTATAAAATGGATAGATATTACCAAAAAAAAAATCTGAAATTTAGAAAAGACTTTCCCCCTTTTTAATTGTAGCAGTTTATTACAAACTCTGATTCATTATTCTCTTGTATATGCTTGAGAATTCAGAAGGTTCTTGTGAACGGTACAAAATGTCTTTTTAAAAAAATTTTTGGTCATATCTACAGTGAAATAAGCAAAAGGGGTGGCTGTATATGATCTTAGAAAGAAAATGGGGCTGAAATGCATGAACTATGATTAGTGTATTTAGCAGACACACACACACACACCTTCATTTTTTTTTTAAAGATTTTACCTGTTTGAGAGAGAGAGTGCACACACACAAAAGACAGAGAGCGAGGAAAAACGGCCACAAAAATGAGCAGCGGAAGGGACAGAGGGAGAAACAGACTCCCTGCTGAGCAGGAGCCCGATGCGGGACTCAATCCCAGGACCCTGGAATCATGACCTGAGCCGAAGGCAGACACTTAACAACTGAGCCACCCAGGCACCCATCCCACACACACACCTTCTTAATTACAACTCTGTCAAGATAAATATTTAAAGGGCAAAGACTTCTTGAAGTGACAAAGGAAGATAATTTCAGGTGAACTTTTTCTGGAAATACAAGAAATTTGTGTTGAAATATGTTAAAATAGAGTGTATTTGTACAGAAATTTGCGAGGACTAAACACCCGAGGGGGTTGGAAGGGACCAACCATCTGCAGACATCATCTGTTGGTCACAAAGGCATCAGTGCTCATTAGCAAAAAGAATTGTTCCCTATACACCCGGATGTCCACTCTGGTTGCTTAGAGCAGACTATGTCCAAAAGGAAGAGCACAGAGGAAATCACTATCAGCAAATAAAAAGAATGTGGTCTCTCCGTTGTCATACTGTTAAGGTTGCTACATTTAGCAGCTCTCTGGGATGCTCCCTCGGCATGACTAGAACTTTGAAAAATGGGTGACTGCAGAAGGGTTAACACCAGCCTTAATTAATGATGCCTGATTAAGAGGTAGTTATCTGACAGTTAATCAGTGTAACATCACAAATATCCCATTTCTGCCACTTGCACTAATCTGCAAACAGCCGAATCAATTATTGACAAGTTAATGATTATCTTACGCTTCACAGTGTTTAAGGTTTCCCAAGAGAATCATATTTTCCCCCTGTAACTCAAGTAGAGAAAGCTTGCATCGGTATTATTGTTGTTTTCTTTTATCTCTTTTAAAAATATATATGAGGATATAAATGCAAAGAGGTTTATAGTCACACATATAATAAGCAGAAATCAGATGCCAATGCAAATGGTAATGTCTAGTTTCTACCTGCTTCATTTCTAATTAATACATTACTAACATATTAGTAGCCAGAGTCAAAGTTCACTAGTTGACTTACTGGATTGGAATATTACCTAACAATATTCTTTCATCCATAGAAGAAACTAGTCACTGCTAGGAGATTAGAGATGGACATCCTGAGCCCTGAGCCCTCCCTGCTGATGCTGCTAGTCCACAGCTTGCTGAAAAATGCTCATAAACGTTTAAAAAAAAATCACTTCATGTAAAATTTCAGGAGTCTGAACTTGTACAGAATTGCAAAAAGTTTCCCTAGCAGTTTACCAATAAGACATAAATAAACGCAAGCTAGGGAGATGGCATAAGTGAAATTCATTAGTTCTTAAACATATACACCAATATAAAAATAAGTAAAGGAAATTGAGCAGGGAACACTTGCAAAGTAAATTTTACCATCAAAATCTCCTGCCACCCAGTCCCTAAAGTAATCAGAATTTTAAGTTCAATTCTAGGTCTAATAGATACTGTTAAGGTATTAAACAAGAAAAAAAAAAGGTATATGAGTATAGGGTAATTGTAATTCTTCTTGGAATATACATTACAATAAAAGCACCCAGTTACTAAGCATATTTACATGCTGAATAATGCCTTTAGTTAATTATTTGCAACCAGTTAGATTGTATAAACTTTGAAGCTGGGATTTTTAGAAAGGTAAATTCAATATAAATTGAGTTCAGTGAAGAAAAAATTCATTACAATATATGAGACAATCTGGATTCAAAAGTCCTAATGGGCATTAATAACATTTACAAATAAAATAAGATCCTCACTTACACCAATATTAGGATATTGGGAATCATAAGAATTAACTATTTACTGAGAAATTATTGTTGTTTAGAACATTATAGTGTTCTTCAATTATAAGACTAGAAAATTTAAAGAGCGTAAATGTGATCTTGTGGTGCACATGTAATTTGTACTATATACAAATGAGCATCAGATTTTTAAAGCAGAGTTTCACACGGTCTAGCACCCAGGGAAACTGGATCTAGTCTGCAAGACTGAATAAGATTCCACCTGGCTTAGATAGCCACTTACAACTCTAGCAACCTACAGTAATTAAGTGTTGCAGAGATGTATGAAGATAACTTGAAGAATTCATCGAGAATGATCTAATAGACACTATAGAATAATAGCTAATGTGCTGACTATATAGTTGGTATGTACAATTTTACATATAAACCCACGAGTAATAGAATATAAGTTTGTTCTATAAGCTTCCAGTTCTTCCATTCTAGAAGCTTGAGTATAACCTTCAGCTATGAGTGAATAAAGAATTGTATCTTTTCTGGTCCAGTTAGGATCTGTCTTGTGCATTCATTTTTTTCACCTGTATGCAAAGGCCATGAAGGCCTTTATAACTAATTGCAGAAGGTTTTTTTTTTTTTCAATATGTATTTGTTCAAATTATACATAAAATAAAATGCTGATGGGTTTCCTAAGCAGGCTTATTTTTATACAAATTTCCTGCTACTCATTGTCCATGACAGTTTTGTTTTGTCAAGATTCAACCTCTTATCTTTTTGTTCTATTCAAAATTGTTTTCTCTTTTATTTCTGTTTCACTACCAATATTCTATATCAGCAAGGTAATAGGGCATAGGGAATAGAGACACAGGGTCATAGCATCAGATAACATTTAAAGAAAACCTATAATGGAATCCAAAGTAGTAATAGATCCTCCTTTATGATTAAAAACAAAACAACAACAACAAATAAATGAAAAAACAAAACAGAAAAGCATGGTTACCAGAAATCATCTTCTAGATAATATTACTAACTACCCTACTTGGTTGCAGTATTTTAGAATAACATTTGAGTATCATGCCCACTATTGGATGTAGTGTTAAGACTCCCCCTCCCCCAAATTCATGTTAAAAATCAAAGCATGTCATATTTTGTAACAAAGGTAACACATGTATTTGTACTTAATAGGGGAAACTGGTTAGGGTGGGGGTTGTGAGGTACATGGAAAGTCTCTGTTCTTCCTACTCATTTTTCTATAAACCTAAAACTCTTCTAAGAAAATAAGTCTGTTGATTTAAAGGACAAAAAAAATAATGCAAAGTACCTCCTGTACAAATAACCTGTAAAATCCTTAGTTTAGCATATTTCAGATTTTCAAGAATGAGACTAATCTGTTCATAATATTAATAATATAATTAATAAACATTCTACTATTGTATATTCTTCTTAGATTCCATGACATTTTATAGTTCGTTCAAAATTACCCCAAATTTTGATGTTGCCATTTCTCTTTTGAGAGGTTTACCAACATGGAGAAATCAGTTTCATATTATAACTTTCCTTATACAAGACAGTGGCATTCGGCACATATTTAACAGAACTACCTAAAATGGTGGTCAGGGCAGGTGTCAGAATATAAACTCAGAGAGCTTTCCTTGGTGGCAGGCCCAAAGGATTAGGTATGAATACGGTTCTTTCCCAGGAAACAATAATCCCCAGCTTTAGTGTTTGTTGTTGCTGTTTTTCCCCAGTCTTCTTTACCTAATGGGTACCAAATTCGTAGGTAGGTTCCTTTAAATTGTGTTGAGAATGTTTAGTTGATCTTATAAAAAGAAATAAAAGAAATGATGATTACTGAAGTAATTTGTAAATCATGTGTACACTATGTTAAACAAGCCTTCAGTAATTACTTTCTAAAAATGCGACTTAAAATTACACTTGATTTGACAGCTGCCATTCTAATCAGTCAAAATATTGAAAGGCCAGTCTCTCAGTTATAAGCAAACAGGAAACCTCAAGTTGATCAACATATTTATTGAAGAAAGAAAGGACACTTAAGTGGCTTCCTATGTCATTTTTAGTAAGGACTCATCCAGCATACCTTTGGTGGCACTAAAAAAAAAAAAGCCAATTATTCTTGTCACTCCAATAATCACATTTTAAATGATCATTCACTGCATGCTCATCTGAAACAATTTCAATTGATAAAGATTTCTTTCTTCATTTTTCCCCCCACTTTCCTAAAGAGATTTAACTGTCTGCCCCTAGTAGTTTTCCACAGATAGTGTTTCCATCTGTGGAAGGCAGAAAGATTTGGCTTTCGCTCTTCGTACCATATGCATATTCAAACTGGCTAAAAAGCTGTTTCATGTCATTGTCCTCATGGATAGTCAAATGACAAATTTACATCTCTCTCTCTTTTTTTTCTCAAATACAACAAATGTAGCATCCCAACTGTCTAGATGCCTGTAAGAAATCATTTTCTGGAAAGTATTCAGTTGGCTTTAACTCACCTCAGGAAAAATGGAATTGAAAGCAAGTACTAAATGGGAAGAGATGAGGAATGCAGTGGCAAAAGAAATGAGAACCAGTTAGTGGTACAATGTTTAATGTTACTTCATTTAATTAAATTGATATTTATTGATTTCCTATTAAACACCATGCTTTGCACAGTAGGTGATCCAAAGATCAATTGGACATGACTGCTGTGTTGTCAGAACTCAATCTACTGAGAGAGAGAGAGAGATAAGAAAAGTATATAAAACAAGGTCAATTCTAATAAGCACTGTAATTGAGCTATAGGCAAAGAGTAAATTAAACAAAGGAATGGGAGAAATTGCATGTGACTGGATAATTTGTAAATAATTTACTGAGTATAGACCATGAAAGATGGATAGATGTTTTAAAGGGAAGGAAAGGCAGTTGAAGCAGAAGGAACACCATGATCAAAATATATAGATAGGAAGTGACTGATCTTATTAAATAAATTTAAACAAGTTTATTAAAGCTAAAGATTATTGCTAATGTGCTTCTTTTCCAACAAAACAGTTCCCTGAAAACACTTAGCCAAAAATCTTTGAGAACCAAGTGAGTTTTCTTTGAGAATTATATTCAGGTTGCTAATAAATTAGGTACTCATTTATTCAACAAGCATTTATTGAGGTTTGAGGCCTGCTCTGTAGTTCCCTAAACACAGTAAATGTTAAAAACTTGAACAAAGATGTAATTTGATGTATCTCCTATAGGAAAAGTAGGAGAGGGCAAGACTATATACAACCGATAATGGATAAATGCATTTACCAATAAAAGTGGTTTTAAAAAGTGAATATTTGAGATTTTACCCTAATCCCAAGCTAATGTGATAGCCTGCTATAATTTTACTGATGCTGGCAGAAGAAACAAAAATGCTGGCTCAGAGATAAAGGACAGTTTGTTACTCACAGCAGTATCATTAGCCAGAATATCTACATTTTTTTACACTGATGCCCCAAGCCCTAACTGTCCCAGAGTGACACCGACTGAGCCATGTGAACAGTTATACAGGCAATAGGCTGCATTACAGGAGAGGAAAATGGAGCTTAGGGAACACAAATCTTTTATAATGTGTAGTAGGCATGCCTGTGTTTTGCCCCAAAGGAAGAAACTATCATAGTCTAATGAGGCTTTTGACTATACAAACATTCTTAAAAAAAACCAATCCAGAACGAAGACAGTCACTCTGCTCGCAAGATGTGCAGAAATGTGAGAAAGACATACTGAAACATCTTCCAAGAGAATTGGAATAAAGAAAAGGGAATTAGTCCTTCTGGCTAGACAGCAGAAGGGGCTAATTTATCATGAACACATTGCACTGGCTCTTGACAGTTAAGTAGATATAAAACCATAGAGAAGGGTATTACAAGAATGGTATTAGTAAGACTAAAGCCAAAGATATTGTGGTGGAAATACTAACAGCTTCTTTAGTGAAAGATGTTATGGGTAAGGGAAGGATGGATATACAGGGAAATCTAGGAATATTAGTTTGGATAAAATGTGAGTTAGTGACAAGTTTACGGAGGTAATTGAATATTCTGCTAATTAATTTGTTCTTTCTACAGAAACAGGAGAAAGTCATCAAAGATATTTAAGTTAGGAAAGGATAATGTCATCCAACATACAGGAGAAATATTAATAGCTTTATGAAGGAGGCCAAGAGACGACTTGAGTAGCTAGAGTAAGAGTAAGGGGGTGGCTGTGATAGGAGATGGGTCTGTGCTTAAATTGAGAAGATTGCAGAGATAGTTTGAAATTTTAATTGGTGGAACTCCTTGATTAATTGGATTAATGGCATGAAAATAAAATTGAATATGATATTCAGGATCTCAACTGGGTGAGAGAGAAAATAACAATATTTCAACCAAAAGAGGCAAAACAAAAAACAAACAAAAAACCAAAACCACAAGAGAACTGTATATTAAATGGGCAATCTAAGCTCTATTTTAGATATATTTATGTTCATGTGTCTGGGAGACAACTAACTATAGATGTCAAGCACGTAATTTCCAATTTAATTTTATCTTGAGCTTAGGGGAGAAATGGAGGCCATAGACAGGACCAGCCTTACAGGCAGGCATCCTATACAGTTGCACAGGGCCTCATGCAAAAAAGGATTCACACTGTTCTCCACCATTGCTGCCCTCATTATTAATGATACCTGAACAAGGACTACTGCTTTTAGTATTTTGTACTGGCCCCACAAATTAGGTAGCTAGTCCTAGCTGTAGATTTTAATTTGGAAGTCATTACTATATTAATAATAACTAAAGTCATTGGAGTAAATGTCCAAGGTGAGGATATGAAGAAGAAGGAAGAAGAAGGAAGGAGGAGAGGAGAGAAGAGAAGAGAAGAAGGGAGGAGGAGGAGGAGGAGGAGGAAGAGGAGATCCAAAGAGTGAACCTACATTAATGATTGGGGGAAAAAAACAAAAAGAGTTAGTTGAAGACACTCAGAAGTGATCATCCACATATTTTTTTTTTCCTGGAATTCAGTCTAAGCTGTCATCATCTTTCTTACGAACTACTGTTCCATAGTAAAACTCTCTAAAGAACATTTTTGCACCACATTCATTCTTTGTCACATGTGAGACAGGTTGTTCTTTTGAAAACACACATTGATTCTGGCTACCACCACCGTCAGAAAAAAGAAATAAGCAAACAAACAAACAAATTACTTCTTTTGCCCTTCCTAGCTCTTCCTGGTGTAGCTGCTAACTCTCCAGCATCATTTTATATGCCTTGCCCTCTTGCTGCCTGCTGTTCAGACACTTCAACTTTTATTCAGCTCTTTAAACTAATCTCACTTGTTAATTTTTTCTCCCACAAGGACTTTGCTATTATCTCTGCAGGAATCCTGTCTGCCCTGGCTCCTATCCACATCCACACATAAGTCATTCTTATTTTTCAGATCATGTTTTCAACACTAAGATTTCCATCCCCTACATCTGCTTCCCCCACTAGGGACAGGCTGGGAGCACAGTTTAACCATTCCATAGACTTCTGAACCATTCCAATGTAGTGTCTGTGAAAATATTCATTTTATACATTCATTTTATGAGCATCTGTTAAATGTCTGTCTCTTTCCCTGGAGTATAAACTCCATAAGGGTAGGTACCACCTGTATTTACAAAATTGCATAGTATCACAGAGCATAAAACCTGGTACATGTTCATTTCTTCTTACAACAAATATTTCAAAAAATAATATGGAGACCCTGCTCTCTGCAAGGTTTCCAGGAACATGACATGTCAATGATAACAAACAAAATTCCAAAGGTCCCCAGCTATGTAGCTTATATTCTAATCAGGAAAAAAAAAAGGTAAGAAATAAAAACACAACAAATGAAATAATAAATAGAATTGCATTTTAGAAATGGACAAGTCCAATTGTAAAAAGACCAAAAAATAAAGCAAGGTAAGGCAAATCTACAGCTCTTTGGTTTGTTGGAAGAAGTAGGAGGATTCTGTGATAATATGGAGTTGGCACATGAAGGGGGAAAAATGTATGAAGGATGATTTCAAGATGTAGGGCCTGAGCACCTAGAAGTTACCACCAACTGGGAGACTTCAAATAGAGTCAGTCTGGAACTCCAGACTTCAGGTGGAGTGATACAAGTTCTTTGGCTGTCAAGCTTGAGATTGTTATTAGAATCCAGGTGGAGATATGTCCACGGGGGCACATCATCTGAAGTGTGGAAGGAGGCTTGAACTGAAGATATCATGTATCTTTAGGGTACAGGCATGAGAGATGAGATGACCAGGAGTGAATGTTGGTAGGGAAGAGGACCAAGGAGGGCCCAATATTACCAATCTTAAGAGATCAGTAAAGGGAGGAGATGGGTAGGGCCTGGCCCATGAGATACAAGAATAACTAAGAGTAACTGGTGACTGGCAAGCCAGGTTAAAATATTATATGCAAGAAGCAATAGTAAATTCTGTCAAATGTTTCTGGTATGTCACAGTAAGAGGAGGATTGATAAGTAACCACTGGAGTACTGTGACCTTGATAAGAACACTTAGGTGGAGTCATGAACAAAAGCCTGATTGGTGGGAGTATAAGGGAGAAGAGAGGAGAACATCTGGGGACTTACATACAGACAACTATATTAAGGGGATGAGAGAAATGGGGATATTTCTGATGGGATTGAAATGCTCTTTCTTAGAGGATGAAGAAGGTCATAGAGGACATGATAGAATTAGTGCCTGTGGATTGAGGGAGGGGGGCAGAAGCTGTGAAGACTTGGGGTAGAAGAAGTACATGGACTGGTTTTCTGAAGCTGCCTTTTCACTCTTGCTGGTGGAGGTGACAGGTCGGGGGGAGGCTGGTCTTAGCCCCCTACTCTGAATATGGGTGTTCTGACTCAAACCCAGCTAAATCCCCAATTTTGAATAAACAAATGAACAATCTCAATTAGCAATATAATGATTTAGTGAAATAGAGTGTAAATTTCTTGAAAAATCTGAACTCAGTCTCCTCCTCCTTTTCTTTTCTGGTTCTTTTTCTTGTCTCACTACGATAAGGTTCCACAGTATCAGGTAAGCAAAATGGCAAGGATATTAGATATATAGTTCACTGGAAGGAGACTGCTTACCTTTATATGGTCATTCTTTTGGATTTCTTATAGCTCTAATTAGCGCAAAGATTCTAAATTTTTTCTCCAGAAGAGAAATCTGATTTTTTTTTGATATTAAATGTAGAATTAGCAAATCTTATGGTAACTATGTGAAACCTATGATTGTTAATTCAGTGCTTTGTTCATTTGGTAATGGTGATTTTGTTAATTTGTTTTGTTTTATGTGTGGGGGACTTGCAAGGCTAGTCCAGTATTCTATATTTATTTGAAATGCTACCACTAAGCTTTGTTCTGTTAACCATTAGCAACTTGGAAGACGTAATTGTTTTAAACAGTCATGCTGTTTCAAATTGAGAATATCACTGAAGAAATGGCAAAGAGATAGAGGCTCTATGGTCCACTGGGAAAACCAGTTAAAAACACACTTTCCCACACACTTTCTTTAGATTATATTTGTGTGGTGAATGAATTTTAAATTTTTAATTAGATTTATTTTAAATACATTTTTTTTCATTATGATTTATCATGATACTTTTAAGAAAGTAATAAGAATCCAGGCAGCTGAGGCCAGAGATAAATCCTATACTGGCTGTCTCCTAGGGCGAGAAAAAGGACTTCCTAGTGAGGGGATGCAGGTCTGTGTACTTGCACATGGCAAAAGAAGGTGGGAGAGACATGTGTATTTACTGAAAACAGGAAAGCTAGACAAATGGCCATGGGATACCTCCTTTTTACTCCCATATTAAGAGGACTTTCGTCAAGTGTTAGCATTGGGCTTTCACTTTCTAAGAAAGTCTAATTTACTGCAAATGAACAAAACAGGACATTATACTCTGAAAATGGTTAATCATATTTCTCTTTTTTTTCCTTTCTATAAAACTGATCATTGCAGGATTCTATGAGGATGGCCCAGAAAAGACATTATAAATGCAGTTAGGAGACTTTTTGAGTGTACTTATCTCCCATTTTCCTCTATTAACAAAAAATTATGGGAGAAAGAACCCCAGGACGATGTTCAAATCATGTGATCAATCTACTAATTATGTAATTAAATTGGATAGTTAGGTTGATTAAAATATTTTGCTTCTAGTTTCTAATTTGTTATAAGGTATAATCATTGCATTGAATAATATATATACATATTTTTTACCAGGAATTCCTATAAGCACTCCATCCAAATGTTTTTGCATTTGAATTCCTATATTGCATATAGAAGACTTAGATGAGTATTAATTCCAAATATTTGCAGAAATCACTCTAAAGATATTGTCAAATCCTAGAATGCACTGATATAGATGAGTAGTTGCTTCTCACGAAATTATTGGGATAAAACTATTCTTAAAACCCATATGATAGGCAATATAGGAATTCAAATGCAAAAACATTTGGATGGAGTGCTTGCTAAGTGCTAGGCACTATGCTTTGGGTAAAGGACACACTGGGTACAGTGCCGCTGTTTTCTGTTGTAGTTGTCACCACTATGTGCAGAAAAAAAGAGAGGTAAGGCTGCGAGTGTTTGATGTGTATATCTGTATCTATACTTACAGTTCCCATCTATATTGTTTTTATAAAAACTTAAAGTTTACTCTTGGTTGATATGAGTCTATCTCTCAAGATGGGTCTACCTCGGGTGCCCGGGTGGCTCAGTTAGTTAAGCGACTACCTTCGGCTCAGGTCATGATCCTGGAGTCCCTGGATCGAGTCCCGCATCGGGCTCCCTGCTCGGCGGGGAGTCTGCTTCTCCCTCTGACCCTCCTCCCTCTCGTGTTCTCTCTCATTCTCTCTCTCGCAAATTAAAAAAAAAAAAAAAAAAAAGATGGGTCTACCTCAAAGTGCTAATGCAAATAAATTTCTAGTCTTACCCAGAACATCTTAATAGTCACTTGTCTTCAATGTTGAAGTTGTAAAAAAAAAAAAACCGTTCAGACTGAGCCTGTGTAATGGCCTATACAGACCAAAAACTCTAGGTTCGCATTTCTTTACGATAGTATTTATTACCAGATTGAAAAACAAAGTCCTTTCGACAGATGTATGTTCTCTTTCAATTGACCTTTAGTCTCTCAGAATCCCTTTTGAGAGAAAAATATGACTGAAGTTAATTTGTTGTAACCCCACAGTCTAATCTCGTCATCTGCTGTCTTCTCTCTGGTTCTCTGTGGTATGTCCTTACCTGAGTAATCCCAGGCGGAGCATCTCGTATACATGTGGCTCATTTACGTAACTTTTCATCATTGTTACAATAAAAAAGCACTACAGGTTGCTGGCAGAATATAAATATGAAAGAACACACAAAGTCAGGGACAACTTACTTGAGGGCTATTAAATTATAAAATTACACTCAAAAGTTTTTATATTCTTTTTACACTTCTATATTAATGACTAGAAGGATCATTTTTGCTATATATCTAGAATACAATGATTAAATGCAGGGTAATAAATGAACTGTAAACTTAACTGTTGACAAATGCTGGCAAATTATTAATCATATTGTTGAAATTTAAATTGATATAATACTGAATTAGTTTTTAAGACACTGATCTCCTGCTTCCTAGGCAAGTCCTTTTTCTGTACTACCACAAAGCTTACATCATAGTAGTAGTACATCAAGTAATCAATCTATTTGATAGCAAATTTGATATTATATATATAAAATAAGTATCTCCATCTTCACAACATTTCCTTTCTCCAATTAATTTCTTTGTATTGTGTGTATTTGTGAAGGAAGCCAAGATGGGGGCAGATGAAAGTGGCACAAATTTGAAAATCATGATACTGAAGGAGGGAAGAAAGAGAGGAAGAGGGAGATAGGTTATCTTCTGTTAATTCTGGGATGCATTAGAAATGAAATCAGTATGGAATGTTTCAATAAGTGGATAAATCAATCTATAAGTCTATGTTCTTTTGAAAATACAAATTTGGGGTGAAGTTTTTCAGAGAAAGAAAAAATTCCACCTGTGGACAGATTTGGCCTATGGAGTTCCATCCTGCTCATGAAAGTCCCTTCCTGATGCCTAGCCTACAAATTTCAGATTTGCTTAGCCAGCCCCCACTGTCTTACAAGCTAAATCCTTATACTAAACCAATCAAAATCTCTCTCTCTCTCTCCTGCTTGCCCCCACTCTCTGTCTGTCTTGTGCATGTGCATGCAAGCTTTCTATTTTTCCAGATAGAGTCTACCTTTTCAAGTATCATCTTTTTTTAAGTTTTTATTTAAATGATAGAGTCTACTTTTATTTGAAGTTTAAAAATAGCAAATTATTAATAATGTGTACTTAGCAACTTAAAATTACTCTAAATTTTAATTAAATATAATACAGTAAAATCCCCAAGGTATTTTTCCTGCAGCTAAATTTAAACATTAATATGAATGAATAATATGCTATTTGAAAATTATATATATTATATGATAATGTTGAAAATTAGAAGCATGAATCCATCTGGACATATAAGAGTTTCAATTAAAAATTTGCAAAGACATTGAACAACTCCTATTGATTGGTCTTGTTTCTGTTTCTGTAATTGAACCCTAGTGAATAGTGTTGCAACTATTAGCTGTTACTTTATGTAAAAATTCTAAGAATGATTCACTGTTCATCTTCTAGAAGAATTGGGGGATCCACACCAAGTCCAGAGTGGCATTGCAACCTAACTACTTTTTCTTTTGCAGATTTTACTTTTTTGTGTGGCTTTTTAAAAAACTGTTAAAAATCAAAACATCCTAGAGCACCTGGGTGGCTCAGCTGGTAAAGCGCCCTCTTGATTCTAGTTCAGGTCATGATCTCAGGGTTGTGAGATCAAGTCCCTGAGTTGGGTTCTGCGCTGGGCATGGAGCCTGCTTGGGATTCCCTCTCTCCCTCTCCTCTGCCCTTCCCTGCTTCCTCTCTCTCACTCCCTCTCTCTAACAAAAAAAAAAAGAAAGAAAGAAAGAAATTAAAACATCTTGAGAATTAGGAAAAGTAAAACTATTTTTTCTTCTTTAAAAAAAAAGAAAGCTAAATTAAAACTGACAAATGAGCTGATTAGAACTATAATATATGAAAAGCAAAAAAGTAAACCATGATTTGAAAGAGAAATACAGGGCACCTGGGTGGCTCAGTCGTTAAGCGTCTGCCTTCGGCTCAGGTCATGATCCCAGGGTCCTGGGATTGAGCCCCACATTGGGCTCCCTGCTCTGCGGGAACCCTGCTTCTCCCTCTCCCACTGCCCCCGCTTGTGTTCCCTCTCTCACTGTGTCTCTCTCTGTCAAATAAATAAAATCTTAAAAAAAAAAAAAAGAAATACAAGACTTAGATGAGCATTAATTCCAAATATTTGCAGAAATCACTCTAAAGATACTGTCAAATCCTAGAATGCACTGCTATAGGTGTAGTTGTTTCTTATGAAATTATTGGGATAAAACTATTCTTATAACCCATATGATAGGCAATATAGGAAAAAAAAAAAAAGTACCCAATAGAGTCCTTTGGATAACTCACTTTTTCTTTCTTCTTTTTTTTAAATTACCAGGTTTTGTTTTGTTTTTTTTTTTGGTTTTGGTTTTTTAAGGGTTTTTTTTTTTTTTGTAGATTTAAGAGCACTTGCATTTTCTCTTGATTGCATTTAAATAAACTCTTATTTGACAACAAGCTGTTCTAAAACTCTTAATTTTTTTTTCCAGGAAAGATAACTAAGTTTCTTAACTTTATAATGTCAAAATTGTCAGTATTTCTTTTTTTTTTCAAGTTTTTATTTATTTATTTGACAGAGAGAGACACAGCAAGAGAGGGATCACAAGCAGGCGGAGTGGGAGAGGGAGAAGCAGGCTTCCCGCTGAGCAGGGAGCCCGATGCAGGGCTCGATGCAGGGCTCGATCCCAGGACCCTGGGATCATGACCTGAGCTGAAGGCAGATGCTTAACTGACTGAGCCACGCAGGTGCCCTGAAATTGTCAGTATTTCTTAAGGACTACTAACCATTCAATTAACTTGGAACTATCACTTCCTTCTCTTAAAAGAACATTTTGGTTTTTCAGAGTCCATAGTCTCCTTTACAAGAAAGTATTTACTGATGGTTGATTTTTTTTTTTTTTCAATCCGTTCTGATTGGAACTCCAGCATGCTTACTAAAGAGAAGCCATTGTATATGCAGTTCCCCTGGGGCAGAGATTATACTTTTTGTTTACTCTTCTGTATGTCTAACAGAATGTAGGTGCTTAGTAAGTGCTTGTTGAATGACTGTCAATCCTTTTGAAAAGGATAATTGCCCCTTCATCTGGGAATTATCAGAGTTTAAAGAGTTCACTTAAGTTTTCCTGCAGCAAAGGAATGGGTAACCATTTAATCATATCTTGTTGTTCTTACTTCAGCTCCTCTTAACATCAACTTGGGATATAAATTTGATGATGGAAAAAAAACAGTCACAGGAAAGGAAAATAAAGGGACAGGTCATAAAAAATTGTTGTATGAAAGTAATGGTGGGAAGAGAAGGCAAGCCTGCCAGATAGTATTCTAGTCCGGCAGAGAGCTCTGATCTGAAAGTCCCACAAGCTTATATAGTCATGTCACTTCGGCGTCTGCTTTGGAAGGCAGTCAAGTTCAAAAATGTTTTTAAGGTTGTATTTTAGATTAGAATTTGAAGTGAAAAAAATATTTAAAGTCTTGTGCACATTTCATTCTTTGCTTTTCCTTTATTTCAGAAATGGGCAGTATGTGTCTTGTTAACTTCTTTTCTAGAATTGAATTCCCTAAATCCACACCTAATAGCCAAGCATTTACAAAAACCAGTTTTATAGAATCAGCATGAGAGATAATGAGGACTAGAGAAGGAATTAACAGAATATATTGGAAGAAAGCATTGCATAAAGGAGTGCGTCAGAACCCAAATGAAAAGATGGGTATAAGGCTAAAACAGAATAAGAAAGCTACTGAAAGGATCAGTAAGAATGAAAAAGAAAAGAAAAGAAAAGAAGAGAAGAGAAAAGAGAAAAGAAGGAAAGGAAAGGTATGTGAGATTCCAATTTATTTCTCTAGACTTATCCCTAACCTCACATATCTGATTCATTACATTATATTTCTACCATTTCCTACTTATATAAAGTCCCTTTATGACCTTTGCTGATATTCTTCTTATTATATGGAATGCTCTGTCTTAATTCCCTTTTCTCCTCTACTAGGAAAGCTCCTTTTTTTTTTTCAAAACATATCTAGAATATTACCTCCTCTGTGAATCTTTTCCTGTCATCTCAACACAGAATTAAGAGTTGATATGCTTTGGTTCATAAGTTTAAAATAGTAGAGCATTTATACATATAAATTCTTATTTTTTATAAGAGGATATGAAATTGCCAAGAATCAGAAGGCTATGTAGTATTCCTCATTGTAATCCCAAAGTCTTATATTTTCAAACTTAAAAAGATTACTTCTTATTGAGTGCTATCATGTTCCAATTATTTTTCTAGACTCTATGGTTATAACAGTTAATAAAAAAACAACATATCTGTCCTCAGAGGAAGCTGGGATTAAGGATTCAGCGGACAGAAATGAACACATAAAACATACATAATTAAAGTTATTTTGGAGAGTAATAAGTACTTTGAAAAAAAATTAAGACTGGATATTGGGTACAGGGCCTAGGGCAGGGTAACAGAGCCTCCATAATAAGGATCATCCCTATAAGTGGTCAAAGAAGGGATTGGAGGTGCATGCAATGGCCAGATCACTTAGAATCATGTTGCATGTACTTGTGATGAGCATGGGGTGTTGTATGGAATTGTTGACTCACTATATTGTACACCTGAAGTAATATTACACTGTATGTTAACTAACTAGAATTTAAATAAAAATTTAAAAGGAGAATCATGTTGCATGTAATGAAGAGTTTTGATTTTATTGTAATTACAACCGAAAGGCATTGGAGGGCTTTAGATACAGGAATAATATAATGATGTAATTTGTGGTTTAATATGTTACTATGATCACATGGGTGCTGTGTGAGGACAGCAAGACAGAAAGCAGACAGACAGTATACAAGAGAGCCAGTTAATATGTATAGAACAAAATTAATAAACAAATCTCTCATAAATAGAAAGATTAATGTCTCTGATATTTCCATGTAATTGACATAAAAAAATTACAGCCAATGGACTGATTAGACATAGACATATTTCTTTCTTAGATGCCAAAATATCTCTAATTTAGTTTTATTATCTGTGTGGTTGTTGATGTTATTACAGTGGTTCAGAATCCAAGGAGTAATTAGCAACATTCTTGATGGAGAAAGCCAGCCTTTTGATTAGACACCCAGTTAGTCACCCTTCTCCATCCATTCATATCCAATGCTTTATATTTATACAAAAGAATACAGACTAGTGGGAAATATTAAAAATGTTTTCATAATGACAGAGAATGAGAATCCCCATTTTTATCCTTTGTAGCAGAAAATTGGTGTATTATTTAGGAAGTGTTCCTTGAACTACATACATGCCAGGAATGGACTGAATATCCCTTAAGAACTCCTTGTACTCTTAAGCTCTTTAATATCATGGCCAATATTTTCATATATCGATAGGATAAAACCATTAGGTCTTTGGAAAAAGTAGTACATAATATGTCCTGAACAATATATTTTGTCCATTCAAAAGATTACAGTAATTAAAAGGTGGTGAAGATATGTATATTGAGCAGTATCTTTTGGTACATAAAAAAGGGGAAAAAAATTGGAATAAAATGCCACAATCATTAACCTATTTGTGAGATGGCCATTCTACATTCTAATGCCAAGGTATAAAGTCTTTTTTCTTTTTTTTAAATATATTTAATTTATTTATTTGAGAGAGAGAGAGAGAGAAAGTGAGAGAAAGCACCAATTGGCGGCGGGGGTGAAAGGAGAGGAGGAAGCAGGCTCCCGGTTGAGCAGGGCTCAATCCCAGGACCCTGGGATCATGACCTGAGCCAAAGGCAGAGGCTTAACTGTGCCGCCCAGGCACCCCTAAAGTCCCTTTTCTTTTTTTTTTTTTAAGATTTTATTTATTTGCGAGAGAGAGAATGAGAGACAGAGAGCATGAGAGGGAGGAGGGTCAGAGGGAGAAGCAGACTCCCTGCCGAGCAGGGAGCCCAATGTGGGACTCGATCCCGGGACTCCAGGATCATGACCTGAGCCGAAGGCAGTCGCTTAACCAACTGAGCCACCCAGGCGCCCTAAAGTCCCTTTTCTTAAAGAAGCAAGATAATATTGGTGGATGTATCTTCTTCTATGATTTGGGATCGTGTTAATACAAAGGAAAAATTTCATATATGTGGAATATAAGAAACAAAACACATGAACATAGGGGAAGGGAAGGAAAAATAAAATAAGATAAAAACAGAGAGACAAAACATAAGAGACTCTTAACTAAAGAGAACAAATTGAGGGTTCTTGGAGGGGAGGGGGCGGGGGTATGGCTAAATGGGTGATGGGCATTAAGGAGGGCACTTGTGATGAGCCCTGGGTGTTATATGTAAATGGTGAATCACTAAAGTCTATTCCTGAAACCAATATTACACTATAACTAACCTGAATTTTAATAAAAACTTGCAAAAAAAATACAAAGGAAACATTGTGCCATTATAAAATATCTCATTCAATGAAAAAAACTTCCACAATAACAGTTTTTGGCCCTTTTTAGATCCCATATGAGTGAAATTATACAGTATTTGTCTTTTTCTGTCCAACTTATTTCACTTTGCATAATGCCCTCAACAACCATCCATGCTGCTCCAAATGGCAGGATTTCCTTTTTCTCATGGCTGAATAATACAGTGCTTTGGCATCTACATTTTCTTTATCACTTTATTTGTTGATGACATTTAGGTTGTTTCTATATCTTCACCACTGTGAATAATGCTGCAGTGAGCATGGGAGTATAGATATCATTTCCAGATAGTGATTTCATTCCTTTTGGATATATACCCAGCAGTGGGATTGATGAATCATACAGTACATCTATGTTTAATTTCATAAGAAAACTCCATTCTGTGTTCTGTAATGGCTGCACATTTTCATGTGCTATTGGTCACTGGTATACCTGTTTTGCAAAAAAAAAAGTCTATTCAGTTCCTCTGCCTATTTTTTTTTTTCTTTTACTACTGAGTTGTATGAGTTCTTTATACATTTTGGATATCAAGTCCTTATCACATATATGCTTGCAAATGTTTTTCTCCTATTCCTGAAATTACCTTTTCATTTTTTTTTTGATTGTTTCTTTGACTGTATAGGAGATTTTTAGTTTGAGGCACTCCCTTTTATTAATTTTTACCTTTGTTGCTTGTGCTTTTGGGATCATATCCAAAAAAAATAAAATAAAATCATTGTGAAGACCAATGTCAAGAAGATTTTCCTTGTTTACTTCTAGGAGTTTTATGGTTTTAGATCTTGCAGTTCAGTTTTTAACCCATTTTAACAAACTTCTTTAATTTTTATACCAGTACTATCAGGGGTACACTATTTAGCACCTTTTATATCTGAGAAAATGGAGTCTCAAAAAAGTGAAGTGATTTGACCAACATCACACAACTAGTAAGCCGTATTCAAGCCTACCATCTTATCTACTACTATACTGAGTAATAGAGTGAGAAGAAAAGGCAAGCCATGAAGTACACAGAGACATATCAGTATGTCTGCAAATTTTAGCTACCAAAAATTTATAAAAACAAATCAAAATCATATTTCCAAATTTTAAAAAGAGCAGCTTTGCTGTTTTGCTATTTGCAATATTTGTTGAAATTTAGGCACTTCTACACTTTCAGTTTAAGCTAATAGGACATTCAAGGAGTATCTTTAGAAGCACTAAGATAGTGTTCTACTAAGCTTGGGAAATCCCCAATGTGCTCAATTGTTTCTATGAATCATATGGATTTCACATGTAAAAGAATGACAAAACAGTGAGCAAGGAGATAGATATAACCCCAAAGCATGGCCTGAACATATTTCTACAATCCTCAACTGGCTGTGTTTCAATAACTCAATTTCCTTTGCCTACTGCTTTTCTTTCTTTCTCATATTAATGCTGCTTATTAAGCTTGTTTTGATATATGCATATGTTTAAGGGCTTTCCATGAATGTAAAGGTCTATTACAATGTTATTTATAGTTTTATTTGAAAAACGTATCTATATGTTTGTTGGTTTTAGTAGAATGAAATGGTCACGTTTCTCAATTTATATGCATTGCCTTTTAATGCTTCCCTTAGCAAATCTAACATAGTTATTTTATATTGTGTTCTGCAATTTTGCAGTTCAAATGCATGGCCTTCTGTTACTTTCTTGGGGGAAAAAAGCTCTCAGGACATGTAATATCTATGATTTAAACAGTATTGTCATTATTATGGAGATTCAGTAGGAACCAATGAAAATATCAGAGCACTTAAAAGTAATTTTGTATACATAATATCACTGAAAGGAGATCATGTGGAAACAGCCTAAAATATTAAACCAGTCTTCAGTATGGCAAGGCTAATATTTTCTGCCCCATATCTTCTCGAATGAAACAAATCATTTATTTCAAAATCATGAAAAATTCTAATAAGAGTCATTTTATATATCTATAAAGAGAAAATGGAAACAACTCTATAACTTAAAAATAATAGTCAATTATAAATAATATGTGACTAAATCTGGGAACTAGACCACCCAAAATTAAAAGATATGTTATATATTTTAATTTTAGATATAAAGGTGGATACATTATTGGTGAAATCAGGTTGCTGAGTAAAAACACTGAAAATATGGAGCTCATTAGAACATTTCTCCTACAGTCTCTTCCCAAAAAGCAGTGAATAGTGGACAGGTGGGGCTAGGTAGGGAGAGATAGGTAGGGGGCTATGTGACCAGGCTCATAGAAATCTCTGATGTGAAGCAATGTTATAAATGAGATATTAACCAGAGAGAAGGGAACTTAACAAATCTACCATGTCTGTTCTAAATATAGATGGATATTCTCATGATATTTACAAATCCACCATGTTTGTCTTACATATTGACAAGATATTTACCAAGTTCCCTGGTCAGTTTTCTATAAAAGACCAACCATAAAAGCCCTCAGTGGCAACCCATTTAGGACCCCTCTCACTCTAGAGAGCTTTTTTCCTTTCCTTTCTGCTCACACCTTCATTTAATAAACTTTCACTTCACTTCACCCTTTTGTGTGTGAGATTCATTCTTTGACTCGGTGAGACAAGAACACTGCAACCCTGCAACAGTGAGACCGGTGTTTGTACCTGGAAGTCTTCACTGAACCTATTTCAACAGGGCTCCCTCTGCTCTTTTCACATATAATATAGTCCTTAAACTCCCCCAAATTCACTACTACAGTACCTTTTCTATTTTTCTTTCCAGAGATTTTAAAGAGTATGTATGTACGTATGTATGTACATATGTATTTATTTCCTCCCAATAGAGCAGTTGCTTACTATAAGCCAAATGTTTGACCCTTGAGAAATTGTGCTAACCAGGATATAAAGCATGAATTCCATTTCAATAAACATGTGTAGGTATAGAGACTTGGTTTACTATCAATACTGATAAACAATTATTCAGGGATGTGCTAGTAAATGGTTAACAGCCTGCTCTCTGGAGTCGGGGGTAGCCCTGATATGTGGCATTTGGCCATTTCTCTGATGTTAATAGTCATCCCATCATTGCTAATTTCAGGCTAACAATATGATGTCACTGAACAAGAAGTTGAGGATGGGAAGAGATGTGCCCAGTCAGCCCTGAAGTTGGCATGAGCTAAATCTAGCACATCACTGGATTTTTTTTTTTTAAAGATTTTATTTATTTATTTGAGAGAGAGAGAATGAGAGAGAGCACATGAGAGGGGTTAGGGTCAGAGGGAGAAGCAGACTCCCTGCCGAGCAGGGAGCCCGATGCGGGACTCGATCCAGGGACTCCAGGATCATGACCTGAGCCGAAGGCAGTAGCTTAACCAACTGAGCCACCCAGGCGCCCCATCACTGGATTTAAAGATCACCTACTATGTTAGGTGTTGAGGAGGAAAAAAAAGAGAAGCCTTGCTTCTTGTATGTACACAAACATAGCCTTTTTGGTAGCAAATGCTTTGTAAGAAGAGCTATTCTATGAATTTGCATATGGTTTATAATAACTCTATAGAGTACATTGGTATCTATCAGAGATAGGGTTCTATCTGTGGGCTTAATTGAATTGACACGATTATGGTACAATTAATATAAATACACATGCAAGAGCTTTAGCTACTTAGTTCTTATATTTATTCATTCATTATCCCATTTACTAAGTGTTTATGGAAGGAATCCTACACTATGTCAGACACTAGGGATATGATAACAGATTGACATGATCTCTGCCTCTAGGAGCTTACTAAGTATCCTCTGTTTATAATACAAGTTCAGGTAATTTCTGGATCTTGTTATTATAATGTATTTTGGAGAGGGATATAAAGGAAAATGGGAGAAGCAATGGATATTGTTAGGAAAGGTCACTGAAAAGATGTGACCTCTGGTTGACCCATGAGCTGGACCTGGGCACTAGGAGGCTCCTTACCCATTCCACTCTCCTTGGAATATGGGCTCTGCTTGCCAGAGCCTTTCTCCCTCCCAGTGACTGCTCTAAGACAACACCTTGAGAAAGTGGTGTGGTGTGGAGAACACGCATGGTATGTGTGACTTAATCTTTGTATAAAATTTTAAGATTTGGCAGGCATGTGTGGGGATCCATTCATCTTGTGGCTGCCCAAGACAAGCCTGCTATGTAAGTTCCCTTCACTTATTGAAACTGCTTCCTACTAATCTGGAACAGCATGCTTCTTTCTTCAGTCTCTCCCTGTCCTCCATGTTTAGAGGCCAGTTTTCAGACTATGCCCCAGAAGCTCCCAAGGGGATCACAAACCAAGAGATATATGTTGAAACAGTTTCTTCTGTCACCAAGAAGTCATTGCCTTAACTATTCTCCATAAATTCCTTTTTACACCCAGATAATCCAATCATCTTTTTTACACCCATGTCACTTTTCACACCCAAATAATCGATCACTTCTTATATAGTAACATTACTTTTCATAGAAAATGCCTAAATATTTCTTTAGAACTTGCAGAAGTATTCCAAAATATTTCCTGAGCACCTACTATGTGCCAGGGATAGGAGAAATATACATATGCTACTTTTCTCTTTCCCTCACTGGGTTTACAGAATTTCACTTTACAATGAATAAGGAAGAGTATGGAGGGGAATGGTATGGAATACACAATGATAGAAAGTAGACAGGATCAGATCTGACTTCTCTCATCCACTGTTACCTTTCACAGTATTTTGAAGGAAGGTAAATAAATATATATATTTTCTAAACTGGAAGGTAGCTGGCACTAACTCCTAGAGCCATAGGCATTCTCTTAGTTCCTCACATGCCTCACTCACCCTGCTTCGCCCACTTTAATCACCTACTTAATTTCCATCAACTAGTGTTTCCCCAAAACTGCCAAATCAGGAAACCACCAGGCCCTTGACCAAAAACACAGGTTCCCAGCTCATCATTTAGAGATTGTGGTTCAAAAGATACGCAGATATATATCCACGTGAAATAAATTTTGATGTGCTTAATGAGTGCCCTAGATTGATGTAACATAGTGTTTTATGTGTCATTGAACTTAATACAAGCATCTCTGGTGAGATAGAGTTTGAGTTTATCTGAGTTCAGTCTCAACCATGGCTGCACATCGCTAATAAATTGCTTGGGGTCGGGCCCAAACACTCTCTAAAAAACAAAACAAGATGAAACAAAACAAAGTTTCCAGCTAATTCTAATATGCAAACTGAGCTAAGAGTCCCTATCACTGGTATAGAGAGACTTGGTTTACTATCAATACTGATAAACAATTATTCAGGGATGTGCGAGTAAATGGTTACCAGCCTGCTCTCTGGAGTAGGGGGTAGCCCTGATATGTGGCATTTGGCCATTTCTCTGTTGTTAATAGTCATCCCATCATTGCTAATTTCAGGCTAACAATATGATGTCACTGAACAAGAAGTTGAGGATGGGAAGAGATGTGCCCAGTCAGCCCTGAAGTTGGCATGAGCTAAATTTAGCACATCACAGGATTTAAAGATCATTTACTATGTTAGATGTTGAGGACAAAAAAAAAAGAGAGAAGCCTGGCTTTCAAGTCTTCTAATATGTCACTGGAATCTTGTATGTACACAAACGTAGCCTTTTTGCTATCAAATGGGGCAATAATGATAAGAGTAATGGTAAACACTATCATTCACTGGTAATTTACTCTCTTCAGAGCATTATGTCAAAAGCTAATTACATACAAACATATTTATACTTATTAAGTGACATATAATCAACTGAATCCTTATTAGGTGATGGACATTATTCCTAACACTTTACCATATTATTTCTATGATATGAGTACTATTTTTCTCTCATTCAGAAAAGGAAAGCAAGGCCCAGAAAAAAAAAATACAGCTTTTGTAGAGTCCGACAACTGGTAAATGTAAATATGAACATGAACCCAGGTAATGTGAGTTCAGAGCTAACATCTAACCATCACTCCCATTGCCTTATTGGTAAGAAAATAATTGATATCAGAGATCAGAAAAAGAATAAATGCTCAAGGCACAGTGGTCAAAGCTGGATTCATACTTAGGTGACCTATGAACTCTTGTTCTCTTCACAGTTTACAATCAGTAATTAATGCTGCCAATATCACTGCAAAATCATGATAAGTAATCATGTTATAGCATCTGTTTCATGAAAACCTATAAGAATATATTAATTACAACAAAACAAAGATATTAAGCTACTAAACTGATAAATTTATAAGGAAACTATGATTTAATCTTTTGCATGAATTCACAAAATATAGTGACCATGATCCCCTGAGAGCTTTATTATAACAAAGCTTTTTTTTTACAATTTAAAGTAGAAAATAATATCTCCATTGTTGTCAAATGCATAAAACAACTGGACTCATTACCAAATTATTATTATCTTCAAAACTAAGTTTTCCTTCCTCTATTTTTTCCAGTATTTAGTATCGCAAGGATGTCAAAGAGAAGCCTTATTTTTGTCTCTCTAGTGGTAACCCCTCTCACTTTGTCTCTTTTTTTCACCTGTCTGGAAGCAGGGAGATTTCTTTATATTTTTAACTAAAAATATGTCTCTAGAACCTAGACTTGAACAAGGTATGGATCACTTTTCATGGATTTTTCCATGAATGTATTGTACACTTTAATCTGCATACTGAATTGTTTCCCTTGGCTGTTTTCTGGTAGTTTTGGTCTCAGAATAGATCTAGAAAGAAGGGTACTAATAGGATGGGGAGTAATGGGCAGCATTGTGCTCCTTCATCAAATTGACACATAGTAAGAGTGCCTCAAAGTCAACCACATAGTAAGAGTGCCCACTACTCAAATTCTGGATTGATTCTGAGCTTGCATTTCCTCAACAGGGAGAGAGGACATTGGGGTGGGGAACTAAGTGATTTTTCTCCTATTTCTCTATATACTGCCCCAGTCTGTTCTGGCAACAGAAGTGTCTTGCTCTTTGTAAAGCCATTCTATCAGTTTTATAGATAGAGAACATTTTGTCCAGATTCTGGAATTTCTATTGATCTTATTTACTCCCTTTTATGTATGTCTTTATAGTTATTTTAGTGAGAAGTTGAGAAAGTCTATGCCAATTGTTTCAAGATGAATATAATTTTAAAATTTGTCAAAGGATTTCTTAAACCATTTGATTCTTTGGACTATTTCTAACATACCAGTTGTAGTCCAAGGTTGTTATGACTCTTGAGATCCTCCAAGATTATTTCTTTAGTGTGAATCAGGTTTAGTCACTCAGGTCAGGATTTGCCTAAGAATATCTGCTTCGGTCCTTTGAACAAAACCATAGCACCATAGCATAGTGCTATCTTAGCCCACCATGAGGAATGAAAAGAATTAAAAAAATAATGATAACTATAAAGCAAGTAGCCAGTACTATTCTAAATAATACATGTAAATTATTTTATTTAATCTTCAAAGCAACCATAACAATAAAGAACGATAATGCTTTCAAGATGAGAATGCTTTGAGAGTTCATGTAACCTGCCTAGTAACAAACTATGAGACACAAAGTCAAATTTAGAACTGAATTTTTGTCTAACTTCAAGACCTGAACTGTAATTTACATAGGTAAGTGATGAGCTTGTATCAATACCAAACACTAAATAATAATAAACACTAAAATAATAAAAAAGAAACCGCAAGGAGAGTGCTCGAATATTATATTGTCTAATTAGAAAAGTGTAATTAGTCTAGAAAGCCCCATAGTAGTCACTTATACCAATAACAAATTACAAATTTGGGAGGGGGGACATAAATATCCTGTTCTGAAAATACAGGGTATTCTTTAGTTTTCATTTAAGAATCATCTATTTTTTATTAGGCACATATTTCATAAACTGTTGTCAGAAGAGAGAAATTTCAAGGCTCAAATCTTATTAAAAATCCCTAAATACACAAAAGTCAACTTGAATTTGTATTACCCTTTGATATTATGATCAGAGAAAATATTTACAGGAAATAGAAATATACCATGATAATACAGTTTTTTTTTTCCTTTAGAGATCAGACTGATGACAGCTTTTATTGTTCATGATGGAAAAATCTAATTTCACAGCCAGTTTGAAAAACTTGCTATTTCAGCAGAGCTTGCAGAGATATGTGAATGAATGGGGTCAGCCCTTATTGTAGAGCAACTATGAGATCTGAAATTTTTGTAACCTTCATATGCAACTTATATTGCTAAGTCATATTTCTTAAAATGAATGGGGTTTCAGTGGTGCTAGGTCTCCTAAAATTAGTAAGATATTGTAACTGATCTGCAGATATCTGCCTCTTTAATGCCTCTTGTCAGAGGATCATCATGAGTGTACTCAAATAAATATTTTAATTCTGAACAGACCCTTCACATAGAGGGATAATAGGGTAGAAGAGGTAGATATGAACTGAATGATACTAACATTTTATTTAAGAATCCAGGAAAATAAAATTATAACCTTTTATATTTAAAAATTGGTACTTTGAAACTTTCTTTTCAATTTCTTCATTTTGAACATAGCAAAATTTTGCAGTAAGTATAGTTGTTCCCTTAAATCTGCAAGGAATAACTGTCCTCATCTTCCTACAAAATAAGAACTCAAACGTCTAGACTCAATATTTTGCTCTTAGATAACTTAAAAGGAAAGTGGATGAATAATGTATCAAACCCTTGGTAACTGACAAGTTTTAATGGTCAGATTTCATTTTTGTCTATTGACTTGAAAATAATGTTAAAACACATTTGTAGTGAAGATGGTTTAAAGATTTGTGATATAGCAAAAATAACCCAGTAGTTAATATTCACAGGTTTATCAATGCTCAAACTAATAAGTATTTAAATCACACAAGTATAAACTATATTCTCTAAATATTTATTTCTAACAAAATTGGCATACAAAGCTACTCCTTAAAACTCAGAACTTAAAAGAAGTTATTTGTGTTGTTAAATACTTTTTTAAAAAGCGTTTTTTCCTAATACTAAATATAATCTTTATTTTTAATCGTTTATCAATAAGTATATAAATAAATAGTAAAGTGTAAGTCACTATAGTCTTTAAACTTATCTTATTGGAGAGGTGTTTCTAATGTGACTTAGCTAAAATTATTTTTATTATAATACTAAAAGTTGTGTTTAAGGTAAGTGTTTTCAGGACCTATGTCTATGGGCTATATACAGAAAGTGAATACAATGTGTATATGAAGTGTACATCACATGTCATATTGTCATTTCTACACAGTCACAGATGATTAAAACAGAGTGAATAACACCAATCAAATCTAGTGTTTGATCATTTAATATGGAAGTGCTGCCAATTTTCTGTATTTGTGTTTTTCTCCACCACCTCTACCAATACCTTCTATACAAAGTTAAGTTCAATATCTTTGTTAAGTATTTACTGAACATTTTCTATCTTTCCAGAACTATGAACAAGTTAATTATTCCATATACATACCACTATACTCTATTAATTTGTAGTCTAATGTTATAAATTTTTAAAAAATTTATTTTGTAGGTGCCACTGGCATTTTATTTGCTATCACTGAACAGTGGTCTCAGTAAATTAACCCCTCTTTTTTTTAGCATCTTGCATAGTCACCATCATAGAATTGGTTAGAAATCACAGAGCAAATATGCACACTCATATACATAGGATCTCTGAGAAAGATGAAAGCTATGATCTTTCTCCCCAGAAAAATGCAGTGATAAACATACACATTATTTCACATAAATTCAGAAACACAAGCTAAAAGCTAATGACCTTCAGGTGAGAAAAACAAAACAAAACAAGACAAAACAACCACACTAGTGTAGAATAGTTGAAACATGGTAGAGTATCTGGTACCTGCCTTGTTCTCCTAACATCAACAACTATGAATTTGACACAATGTATAAAACAACTGTCTTTCAGATATCCGACACCAGATATCACAGTGCTATGATCTTTGAGAGAGAAAACAATAAAGGTGAGACTACATTTGTCTGGCATTTTGCCCAGACAGGCAGGATCTGCCTCTTCAGATCATGACACTGGCAGGAAAAAATCTAAGCAGAGCATGGCAGTCTTGCTGGATTGAGGAAACAGATACTAAAGTTGGGGGAGGCCAAAGCACGTGGAGTTTTAGGAGCAAAGTACTTAAAAAAAAAAAAAAAATAGCTTTGTTGATAACACACTCACATACTCCAGAAATCAGCACAGGGGTCCCTTGAGTATTTGGATGAATTCTAAGAAGTACACAAATAGGATTTCACTCCACCAGGCCATGCACACACACACACACACAAATGTTTCTTGAGACCATTTCCAAAGCTCACAGAAGCCAGATGGATGTTAAGTTTCAACCAGAGCGCAGAGACTTTGTTTAGTCCTTGTGGTACACGGCAGATAGCCAGGGACCGTCATGCCTTGGTAGTAGGGAGCAAGCTCTAGAGCAAGACTACTGTAAATCCACCTTCCAAAGTATAAAAACAAGTTTCAAAGGATGCAGTAACTAAATTGCCCTCCAGGATGAAGTCAAGAAAAAAACCCTACATCCACATTAGTTACAATTCCCAATGCCTAAGAATACAAGATATGCTGCAAAAAAGGGTAAGAAAACTTTGACATTTATTAAAATAGTAACCCACTGGTCCAAGAAGTCCAAAAAACAAAGCAAAATAAAGAAAACTATACCAAGTCAACCTAGAATTTTCTTAAAAATATCCTTCAAAAATAAAATGAAATAAGAAACTATTTCAGACAAACAAAAGCTTGTGGATTTTATTTATTTATTTATTGCATTAGACCTTCAGTATTAAAAATCCTAACAAAAATTGTTTGACTAAAAATATTACATGGAAAATTGGATTTACAAAAGGCATAAAGGGCACTGGAAAAAAATTGTAATATAGGAACTTTTTTTATTTGCTTCTTATATTTCTTTAAAAGTTAACTTAGTGCCTTGTTTTATATATAAAACAAAATATTGTGAGGGTCATAACATAGGTACAAGCGAGTTATATGATATCATTAGCACACATGAATGGGGGTAAAATAGAAGTATACTGCTATAAGAATTTTACGTTAAATATGATACAGTAAGTCTGATATGTATAACATCACCAGACGGTATAATGTGTTAAGTTGAAGATACATCTTTTAACACTGAGGTAACAAGTAAGAGAGTAAATCAAGGAGAGATTACAAGAAAAACAAATAGTGGAGATACAATGGAATATACAATATATTCAATCCAAAAGAAGGATTAAAAATGGAATAAATGAACAAATAGAAAACAAATAGCAGGGTGCCTGGGTGGCTCAGTTGGTTAAGCAACTGCCTTCGGCTCAGGTTATGATCCTGGAGTCCCAGGATCGAGTCCCGCATCGGGCTCCCTGCTCAGCAGGGAGTCTGCTTCTCCCCCTGACCTTCCCCCCTCTCGTGCTCTCTCTCTCTCTCAAATAAATAAATAAAATCTTTAAAAAAAAAGATAGAAAACAAATAGCAAGATGATAGATGTAAACTCAACCATATTAATAAATTCAGTAAATAGGTAGGTACGATCTAACAATTTCAATTAAAAGACAATAATTGTCAGACTAGTTTATATTGCTACAACTCAGCAATAATGAAGAAAGACTATGGCATATGCATCACCATGGATAAATTTCAAAACCATTATGCTAAGTGAAAAAAGTCAAACATAAATGGCTACATAGTTTTGTCCCAATACAAAACTATAGGACAGAAATTAGATCAGTGGTTTCCAGGGACTGGGGATGGAAGGAGATTATTAACTACAAAAGAATATTAGGGACTTTTTAAAGTGATGGAAATGTTTGAAATCTTAATTATGTTGGTGATTACATGATTACATAATTTAATAAAACCTAATGAACTATATATATCCAAAAGGTGAGATTATACAGAAATGATACTTCAGACTCCAATAAATCTTACTTTAAAAGAATGAAAAAAAATAACATCCAATAAATCTTACTTTTTTTTTTTAAGATTTTATTTATTTATTTGACAGAGAGAGACACAGCGAGAGAGGGAACACAAGCAGGGGGAGTG
Source organism: Leptonychotes weddellii (assembly GCF_054177405.1). Taxonomy (NCBI): domain Eukaryota; kingdom Metazoa; phylum Chordata; class Mammalia; order Carnivora; family Phocidae; genus Leptonychotes; species Leptonychotes weddellii. Next base: position 44,688,033 of record NC_138382.1, read on the forward strand.
GGAGAGGGAGAAGCAGGCTTCCCGCGGAGCAGGGAGCCCGATGCGGGGCTCAATCCTGGCCTGAGCTGAACGCAGACGCTTAACAACTGAGCCACCCAGGTGCCCCTAAATCTTACTTTAAAAAAATGAAATAAAAATAACATCCAAATATAAGATTGATACAGCCCCCCCCAATTTAAACATAAAAATAATGATAGGTGACAAGTACAAAAATTATATACCATGCAAAACTAAACATAAGACAACTACAATGTCTATCTATTAATATCAGAAGGATCAAGGAAAAATTGGTAAACTGTTTAAAAAAAGAGTTTTCAAGTCATCAAGAACACATGACTATCTTAAATATCTGTGTATTTAATAATAGAGTTTCAAAAAAAAAAAAAAAGCAAAGACTTCCTAAACAGAAAGCATATATAAATATGTGCATAGTTAGAGAAGATTTCAAACCTCCTAAAAATTGGTAAAAAACTGGTAAGATTATATAACACTTGAGCAACACTATCAAATAAATGGACCTCACTGACATTTATAGAACACTCCACACAAGCAAGGCGTAATAGAGCTAGAATAATTATACTCCCAGATTCATCAGCCTTGGGTCAACAGTGACCCAGATACATAAATTCTCAGACAATTCCAGGTTTTTGCACTTGTAGGCCACAAGAGTTCCAGTAGCCTGGGAGGACAAGCTTTTATTAAAAACATGTTGGTGCTGGCAATTGGAAATGAATGCACAACAGGAGCCTGGTGGGCAAGAAAATCCTATCTAGGGCGTATGGAAAAGTCACTGGCAGCGTCTGCTAAGAAACATCGGCAGTAAAGTGGGTGAGGGGCAGTTTCAGAGATGGGATGAGGCAGAACCCAGATTGCCAGTGGGAAAGAAAGAAGAGCAATTGTGATAATAAGTAGATAGAAGAGGAATCAAGAGCCAGAGATGGATTAAGCTCGGAAAATACTAAGGGAGATCATGTAGAATGTTTAGAAGGAAAGCTTGCAGATACAGTAGAGATTTTAACACAGGGGAAGATTGAAATCTAAAGCACACAGAAAAATGTTACAACGTGATTAACCCTTAAGTAAAAAGAAACTAAAGGACTGAGACACTTGGAAGGGAAATGGTGAGCATGAAGTAGAAAGAAAAAAAAAACGGGTAATTATTGGGTGTTTCTTAGTTAGCACACATCATTCAAGCATTTTATGATGTGTTAAATTGTTAACCCTCACTCTTTTGAGATGTTATTGCCATTTTCCAGGTTAAAAATTAAAATAAAATAGAGCACAAAGAGAGAAACTGCAGTGCTGTTGTTCCAGAGTCAAAGGTTTTAACCACTCCCTATCCTACCTCCCTCCATGAATTATATTCTATTTTAGTGTTTCAAATGGAGACCAATTCCCAATGAGGAAGGGCCCATGGTGAGCCACCAGAGGAGCCATCGAGTGAGTCGCTGCAGTAGTGAAAGGTTCAAAGTCCTGGCAAATAGCGAAGTCAGGGGAGCATAAGGTCAAGCTACATTTCCCAAAGTGGGGCAGTTACTTGGAAACAAATAGGAAAAAGAAAATGAGTTTGAGAAAGGAGAGAAGACTTTAACAATGAGGATTTTTACTACAGCCTGAAGCATGTGATGCTCAATATTGAAAGAACGCTAACTTCATTTTTTGTGTGTTCACTTGTTTTGTTTTATTTGATTCCACATCTAAGTGAAACCGTATGGTATTTGTCTTTCTCTGACTTATTTCACTTAGCATAATACAGTTTAGGTCTATGTCTGAGTTGAGAGACCCATGGTTTATAGGAGAATGGACAGTTGGTATACAGCCAGAGAGTCTCAGGGCACATTGGAGGATGATTAATGTTGCTTGAATGAAAGAACAAAATCCCAAATATATGAACAAAGTGGAACAGAATACTTCAGGCCAGGAAGAGTCCAAAGGTTCTATACACATTATGGGGAAGTTTCCATAGTATCTGACATCAGATCTATTGCTCTGCCTTTGTAGATTTTCTAACCACTTACTAAACTATATGGTGAACCCTTCCTCCAAGTGCAACCCTTTTAAGACTGTCCTCTCAGGACAGATTTTAAGATTAATACAAATTCTCCTGAATATTATGATCAAAGGTATAATCTTGTGTTTTGAACGGTGGGGACTACTCATTTGTACAGGACACCTCATCCAATCATTTGCATTCTTTGTATCCTATCCCAAACCCATTTCAATGTTTTGATTCCTAGTCTTGTGACCATCATTTGCTTATTTATGTTCCACTTAAATACTATTTCCTAAGGCCAACTGTATTCCATTCCTGTCCTATTGATCTGGAACTCCTAATGCCAAAATTGATTGCTTATTTGCACTTTAATCCCGCCTTTCCCTTTCCTACTGCTCTGGAGCATCCAAACTAGGCAAATGTGCTTCTCTAAACGTTCACCTGCTCACCGTCAGTCCCTCTCCCACCATGTATGAACTGCGGGGCACGTTGATAGATAAATACCGGTTTCATTCCTGGAATACCTCACTCAGTATCTGTGCAGCATAACCTACCCTAGATATTTAAATTGTTAATACTAATTTTTAGTACATAAAAATGAACATGTGGATACTATAAAGAAAACTGTAAAGTTAGGGAAAATAATTATTGAAATCCAATGACATCCATAATGGGAAAAGGGATAGGAAGAAAAGATTAATTTATAATACTTTTTTTCCACTTGTAGGAATAAATTGAATAAGGGAGTCAGTGAAACACTTATAATTACAAGAAATGCTCAGCTGCGGCGAGACTACACCAAAGTGAGATTAATGGTACTGTAAGGATTCTAGCTGGCTCAAATGGGTGAGTAACAATGCTTACACCTATACTTGAGTTTTTTTTTTTTTGAAAGTTCAAAAACAAATAGCAAAATACTAAGCATTGGTACTAAACAATTTAAAACTACTTTAAATTTTAATTAATTATAACAAGGTAAAATTCCCAAGATATTTTAGCTAACTTTAAGTACCAATATGATTGAATAATATAATATTTGAAAATTACATGCAATATGGGTAATTTTGAAACGTATAAGCAGGAGGCCATCTGGCTATATCCAATTTTTAATTAAAAACTTGAAAAAAATGCTGCATTAGTGGAAGCCATAAAAGAAAAAGGTGCATGGGAGTGTCCTGAATCACAGAATTCAGGATTCCAAGAAAAGGAGGACACAAATCTTAAAAAAAAAAAAAAAAAAACAGTGTTTAAAAGTGAACTTTAGGGGCGCCTGGGTGGCTCAGTTGGTTAAGCAACTGCCTTCGGCTCAGGTCATGATCCTGGAGTCCCGGGATCGAGTCCCGCATCAGCCTCCCTGCTCGGCGGGGTGTCTGCTTCTCCCTCTGACCCTCCTCCCTCTCATGCTCTCTCTCTCTCATTCTCTCTCTCTCTCAAATAAATAAATAAAAATCTTTAAAAAAAAAAAGTGAACTTTAACTATTTTAGAGAAATCTTTGCAGACTACATAGATCTAGTGTATCCAATAGAGATCCAGTTGCTAATATGTATCAAATGGGAAAGAAAGCACCCATTGACTAAAAACTAGTCAAATAAAAGATACTTGTGTAAATAACTAAATATTTCTTAGAATAAAGAACCAAATGAGTTCTCAGGGTTCTTAGGGTCCACCACATAATTTCCTAAAATGATTCAAATCTATGGTAAATCTAATTGTGATGTTCAAGTTTAGTCAAATATGTTTAATTAACCTAGTTACAGGGCAATAGAATACATGTTCGTGACTCCGTCCAGAATTGTCTTTGCTTCCTAGAAAATGAGTGTGTATTTTTGTACCAACAGCTCCCTATCTTAGGCATCTATTGTACCATTTCACCGAAACATGTATATCAGCTTGGCTCTACACAAAACCTGAGGCTATAACATTAATAGAAGAAGGTTTCAAAACACAGTCCTAAGCTAAAGTGCCCTGGAAATTATCTTTGTTGTGTGCACAGACCCCAGTTCAAGGCAGGGCTAATATTAAGAGATCTCCACAAAATATGCCTATTGGCTCTATTTTTTTCTTAGAAATACCCCAAACCCAAGATGACTCAGTGTAGTGAGCAAATTGTGTCCCCCCAAAATGCATGTTGAAGTTGCAACCCTGGTGCTTATGAAAATGATCTTATTTAGAAAAAAAGTTCTTTGCAGATGTAATCAAGTTAAGATGAGGATACTAGATTAGGGTATGCCCCAAGTCCAATGACCAGTGTCCTTATGAGGAAGGGGAGATACAGAGACACAAAGAGGCAAGACAGCTATTTGAAGACAGGAGAAAGTGGAATGATACAGTACAAGCCAAAGAAGGCCGCCAACTACCAGAATTAAGTAAGAAAGGATATTTCCAAGAAACTCTAGGGGGAGCATGGCCCTGCTGACACCTTGATTTGGGAATTCTGGCCCCAAGAACTGTGGAGATTATATTTCTGTCTTTTTAAGTCACTCAACTTGTGGTGATTCCCTATGGCAACCACAAGAAACACACTCGGGACAGATGTCTTTGTGTTTCTTCGGATTTGCACCAAAAAAAATCTGATTAGGTTAGAACTTTACTGGTCTTCTGATGTGAGGGAGACAGTACATCATCTTCATGCGTATGAGGCAGAGTACAGAGGACAAAGGCCCTGGAGATTGAAAGACTTAAATTTGGTAAGTTTGGGTTTGAATGGCAACTTGGGCACTTCATAATTTTTTTTTTGAATTTTGATACCAGAAGCTTCAGTTTCTCTATGTAAAGAATGAGATTACTAAAATCTACTTCATAGGATTGTTGTAATATCATTATTTGTGATAATATATGGCATATACCTGATTCTTATCTCTTACCTTGTTTTGTCTTTAATAGGTTACTTTCTCTTTAAAACATACAGTTACCTAGGGGCGCCTGGGTGGCTCAGTCGTTAAGCGTCTGCCTTCGGCTCAGGTCATGATCCCAGGGTCCTGGGATTGAGCCCCGCATCCGGCTCCCTGCTCCACGGAAGCCTGCTTCTCCCTCTCCCTCTGCCCCTGGTTGTGTTCCCTCTCTCACTGTCTCTCTCTCTCTCTCTGTTAAATAAATAAAATCTTAAAAAAATAAAATAAAACATACAGTTACCTAAATACATACACAGAAGTATAGGGCAATGGGGCAAAATTCAACATTGATTTATAGGGTAGAATAGTTTGCCAAAATCTTTCACTTTTATTTTCTTATTCTCTAGACTCTGTGCTAGCTCGATTTGAGGTTCAATTGAAGACTCTGATTCCTATCTTTAATTATTGGAGGAAATAGGATCCCTTAATTACTTTAACAACTCATTTTCATTTGGCCTTCCTATAGCCTTTGGATAAAGTACAAGAACCAGTATGCTTCTATGTTTTAAAAAGATTGTGTAGATTATATATGGCAGTGATTTTCACCTACAAATTTAAAATATATGACACAGTTTCCAATTATCATTTTAACATTGTGAAAAGTCTCAAATATGACAGAGAACCAAAAAAATGCCTAAGAACAAAGCTATATATGTAAATTATTTTTTTTTCTTTTTTAGCGAGAGAGAGAGAGAGAGAGAGTGCATGCAGGGGGAGGGGCAGAGGGAGAGAGAATCTTAAGTAGGCTCCACACCCAAAGTGGAGTGTGAAGTGAGGCTCGATCTCTTGACCCTGAGATCATGACCTGAGCTAAAATCGAGTCAGGTGTTTAACCGTCTGAGCCATGCACCCCTGTAAATTAATTTTAATCCAGAAAATATTTTTATATTTTTACATAATATAGGAATTACTTCTCAAACAGCAAAATGGAGAATCTTGATATCATATCACATATCATAGGGCTCTCAAAAGGAAATAGTGGTGTCTATAATTAAGTTACTAAACCATAAGACATTCCACTTATGTGGAATAAACCATTATATAAACTTTTCAAATACTTTTTAAAATAACTTGTACTTTTTATCATTTCATAATTGGCTTTTTCTGAAGAGATCTTTTCCTTCCCCAATACATGCTAGGTTAAAGTTTGCATGAGAGAGAGTAGGCTAGGCTGTAATAACAATTAAACCAACATTATACAAGTTTGTTTCTCAATTGTTTAACTGCCTGAGTCAGGTGTTTCTCACTGGCGGATGGCTCTCCTCCATGTGGTGTCTTATTTAATGAGGCTTCTTTCTTCACGTGGCTTCACCAACCCTTAGTTTTTGTTTTTGTTTTTGAGAAAGAGTGCATGCAAGTGGGGGCAGGGACAGAGGGAGAGAGAGAATCTTAAGCAGGCTCCATGCCCAGTGCAGAGCCTGATGCAGGGCTTAATGCCACCACCCTGAGATCATGACCTGAGCCGAAATCAAAAATCAGATGCTCAACCGACTGAGCCACCCAGGTGCCCCCAACCCTCAGCGTTTTATAATCATATGGTTCTTGTCAGTTGATGGAGAAAGAGAATGTAAAGATAGTAAACAAATATCTTAAAAGCACTGTAAAAACTCACATCACTTCTACTAATACCTTTTTAGTTAGAATTCAGTACATACAGTCATATCTAGCTATGAGACTGGGAACTGTAGTGTGTGTCCATGCTCAGGAAGGAAAAGAAATATGGTTTCTTGGTGAACAGCAGTCTCTTCTTCAATGGCAAAGATAAATAACACAGAAGAGTGCTAATTGAAGTTTGGAAACATGATGTGGTACTTCTTATATACACACAATTCTAAACAATATATAATCAAATATATACTGAGTTCTGGAATAATTATGAATTCAGAGCCAGCAGTAGCTGAAGGGAGAATCCATACATGATATTTTGTATTATTTGCTTCATACTCAATAGTATGTTTTATAAGTAAAAAGTGAATAATTTGATTATAAAAGTAATATGTATTTATTTCAGAAACATGGACATTACATAAAGTAAAAAGTATTTTTAAAAAATTATCCTTCATAATGAAGCGGGGGAGATTGGAGGGGTAGACGAACCATGAGAGACGATGGACTCTGAAAAACAAACAGGGTTCTAGAGGGGAGGGGGGTGGGAGGATGGGTTAGCCTGGTGGTGGATATTGAGGAGGGCACATTCTGCATGGAGCACTGGGTGTTATGCACAAACAATGAATCATGGAACACTTCATCTAAAACTAATGATGTAATGTATGGGGATTAACATAAGAATAAAAAAAAAATTATCCTTCATTTCACTGGGGTGCCTGGGTGGCTCAGTCAGTGAAGCGTCTGCCTTCGGCTCAGGTCATGATCCCAGGGTCCTGGGATTGAGCCCCGCAACGGGCTCCCTGCTCAGTGGAGAGTCTGCTTCTCCTTCTCCCTCTGCTCCTCCCCGCCCCCACCTTTTGTACTTTCTCTCCCAAATAAATAAAATCTTTTAAAAACATTATCCTTCATTTCATAATATGACATAACCATTGCTAATAGTCTTTCTTTGATTTAAATTCAATTAGCCAACACATAGTACATCAGTGGTTTCAGATTCAGTGTTCAACAATTCATCTGGTGCGTACAACACCCAGTGTTCATCACATCTGGTGCCCTCCTTAATGCCCATCACCTGTTACCCCATCCCCCCACCCCCTCCCTTCTGCAACCCTCAGTTTGTTTCCCATAGATATGAGTTTCTCATGGTTTGTCTCCCTCTCTGATTTCTTCCCATCCAGTTTTCCCACCCCTCCCTTATGGTCTTCTTCACTGTTTGTTATGTTCCACATATAAGTAAAACCATATGATAATTGTCTTTGTCTGATTGACTTATTTCACTTAGCATAATACCCTCCAGTTCCATCCACGTGGATGTAAACGGTAAGTATTCATCATTTCTGATGGCATTGCTAATATTCTTATCTATTACCTTCCCCCTTTTTTTTAAAAAGATGTTATTTATTTGAGAGAGAGAAAGAAAGGGCACAGCCAGGGGAAAGGGCAGAGGGAGAGTAAGAAACAGACTCCCTGCTGAGCAGGGAGCCCCATGTGGGGCTCAATCCCAGGACCTCGGGATCATGACCTGAGCTGAAGGCAGACACTTAACTGACTGAGCCACCCAGGTGCCCTACCTTCCCATTTTTATGCACATCATATATACTACTTATGTTAAACAACATTAGAAGTGACATAGTAAAACATATTAGGTTGAATCATAAGAACTGTTGATATAGTCAGCATTTTTGACTTCTAAGAATGGCAATTTCATATGGTCTAGAGTAATAAAGAGTAAAAATAAAGATTAAAATGTTTTCTCTGTTATAAAATTATTCATTTTTAACTATAATGTTGTATTTAAAATGAGGGGTAGAAATAATTAAATTAGCCTTTGATAATACATATTCTTTTATAAACAAAGTTTCTGAGATCATTCCATATGTAAATATTCAATAATACTATTTGAAGAAGGAATTAATTAGTGAGTATGCTTCTATAAATCTCCAACTAAAGTTATTGGAAAAACATATTTATTGTTAAGGTGCTTTGAACACAAAAAATGGATGGTGAGACCATCCAAAAATAAGCAAGTTTTTTAATATCAAAACTATTTTAAAAAATAGCATTTTTACTGGAAAGTAGTGAATATGGCTTCAAAATATTGCTATTTTATAGGTAATGATATTTAGATGTAATGAACATGTTGAAATGTCAAATGTATGATAGATGAGCTAATGTCTATATCATTAAAATTTGTAGCTTAACCCAAAATTTAATGATCTTCAAACTTGACAAAGGTGGCTATTTCATTAAGTACCTAATGTTTTTCTAATTTTATGAGATATTGTAGAATTTTGAGATAAGTTTTATTCTATCATGAGCCAAAACATATAGCAAATTATTACCTTAAATAAACTTAATATAGTAATTCATTTCAAGATACAGAGCTGGAAGACCCAATTCACTGAATTAATTCTGTTTCATTTGACAAGAGTAATGATGCTTCAACCAGGAATATACTTTATTGGAATTTTATTGAGCCTGCTTCTCTTTCTTAAACTTCTGTTTATTTAACTTATTGAAGTGAAAATTTTACATCTTAGTTGGTGGTTTCTGCAAAGTGTTTATTTTCACTTTCTTGAAAAAATTATACTTTTAAAATCATTCAAATAACATCAATAAAAAATAACATATATATCAAACATGAAGTTTTGTGTTTTTATCAAAAGCATTTTAATGTATATATTTAGGCTATAAAGAAAAATACATTAGAGTACATACTAGAAAACTTAGTAAACAAGGAAAACATCTATTTGCTAAACATGCAAATAATTTTGAAAGATATTTTTAGAAGTTTTAGAGACCTAATGAGTTCTAATTTGTTATTTAACAGATGAAAATATTAGGCATTACAGAGTTTCAGTGACCTGGTTGAGTTCTAGTTCTTTGTTACTAATGTTCCCTGTCCTTTCTGGGCTTCCTATTTCTAAAATTTTATTGACTTAGATTTCTCTGTGTCTTCAGCTTTCTGATGGGCATAGTTTTTTTTTTTTAAAAGATTTTATTTGAGAGAAAGAGATATATATAGAGAGAGCATGCACAAGCAGGGGGAGGGGCAGAGGGAGAGGGAGAAGCAGGCTCCCTGCCAAGCAGGACCCCAGGACCCTGAGATCATGACCTGAGCCTAAGGCAGACGCTTCACCGATGGAGCCACCCAGGTGCCCCTGAAAATGGAAGTCTTATTCAGATTATATTTTTGTTTTCAACAAAAGGGTTAATTTGACTATGATTATCTTGTCCTTTTTTATTTTTAATAGATAGAAAGTATGAACACTACAATAAGTCATAAATTGCAAATGTTATTTCTTTAAATTCTGGAATTTCCTGTTACTGAGATGTTTGAATCAAGTCTCATTCTTTGTAGGAATTTTTAAAAATCTCTATACACAAATATTTCTTTACCTCTGAAGTTTCATAATTAAATTACAACTCATTATTCATTATTTTGTATTAATTTCTCCTGTACAACGGTGCTTTACAATCTGCAGGATTTATTATTTGGTTATTACTTAATTATATGGATTTTTCTTTCTAATATAACCTTTCGATACATTCTCAATACCATATATTAAGATTTTTACCTCATTAAGAACATCATTTATATCTATGTTAGGTCACCTTTGTCGTCCATATCATCTTGCCTAATTATTTTAATGTCCTTTTACTTTTATTTCACTGTATCTTAAGCTATTCTTCTGGCTACAATTTAACTTTCAGCCCTCCATTTGACTTCTTGTTATTCCAGAAGGGTCTTTCAGTTGTGCAATGGTAATTTTTGTCCTGTACCTATTATTTGAATTCTCATAATTTTAACATTTTATCTGTGACATTATGGTAGATTAAATCATTGGCTGCAATTCTCTATCCCTTTCTGTCTCCAAGCCCTCCCCCCTCTCTTTTTTTTTTTTTTTTAAGATTTATTTATTTATTTATTTGAGAGAGAGAGAGCATGAGAGGGAGGAGGGTCAGAGGGGGGAAGCAGACCCCCCGCTGAGCAGGGAGCCAGATGCGGGACTCGATCCCGGGACTCCAGGATCATGACCTGAGCCGAAGGCAGTCGCTTAAACCAACTGAGCCACCCAGGAGCCCTCTTTTTTTAATATAACTTTGCTCTATATCTCACAGACATAGAGTGTCCTCTGAAACTCTTGATATTTTTTGGCTATGTGATTTGGCTTTCCATGTGGGATGTTAGTAGGTATGATGCCAAGAAAGGGCACATTTGGATTTGCTCTCGTGTGTTTCTGCCATTGCTATGAAACCAGCATGCCTGGCCAGACTGCTAGCTCAAGGAGTAAAAGAGACACTGGAAGCCAATCTGAACTGAACTGTAGCCTAGAACTGTGCATCCACTGCCAATTTATATCACCAAAACTACCACAGGCGACCTGGAGACATGTGAGAAATACATGATAACTATTTTCTTGCTGCTAAGTGTGTGTGTGTGTGTGTGCGCACGTGCGATTGGTAGCACACACTGATTGATGCACACTGATTATACATACATACTCAGTGAATTCATGGTCCTCATTTTCAGCTAAGCATGGAGCAGCCATGTGCACATCTTCTGTTTCTTGTGATAATTTAATTCCACAATTGATTCTCATTGTGTACTTATGTTTTTGTCTTTTTTCTTATTTTCCTTTTGCTATGTAGAGTTTATCTTTCAATGCTGCTGTATTTCTTTCTTTTTCCTTTCTCTTCCTCCATTTTGCCCAACAGGGGAATTATGTTGAATATTACTTCATTTTGGGTGACTAATTTTGGGTGATTTTCCCACTGCTGTGAGAGCAGTATATCTCTTCTATAAAACTATAGCTTAAAGGGGCGCCTGGGTGGCTCAGTCATTAAGCGTCTGCCTTCGGCTCAGGTCATGATCCCGGGGTCCTGGGATCGAGCCCTGCATCGGGCTCCCTGCTCAGCCGGGTGCCTGCTTCTCCCTCTTCCTCTGCCTCTCCCCCTGCTTGTGAACTCTCTCTTTCTCTGTCAAATAAATAAATAAAATCTTTAAAAAAAACAAAACTATAGCTTAAAGGTTGAAGAGTATATGTTGTATTTATTTGTAGATAGTCTAAGAGCATAGTTAAGATAGAAAAAATCAGCTAAAACAAAGATCAATTTGGGGTGGTGGACTTGGGATGTATTCTTCAAGCTCTGCTTCTATTAAATAGACTGTATAGGGTTTTTTCAACCTAATAAGAAGTGTTGTTTATTATTATAGGGAAGTGCATCATACTTTGGATTCTGGGAACCTGTCAGCTTCAGCTTTGTTTCTTGAATTTTAAATATCTTTTGGACATCAGCAGTTATTCTCACTCAAACTCAAAAGAACAGCATGAAATTAATATGTGTAGTTTGGGGTCCCTGACTTTTTGTTTGCCTTTTGAGGAGAGGGGCCTGGGGCAAGGGGGATTTCAATGTCCTTTTTCCTCCTAAATTTTGACATCCTTTTAAGATTCTCTCCTATTTTCTCTTTTGTTCTTTCACTGGTTTATGTTGCTTAGGTTTTCTTTATTGCTAGGGGTAGTTCAATTTTGTTGTCAGTTTTCCTTGCAATTTTGATTGGTCCACTTAGCTTGAAGGGAGAAGAAATCTACTCTTTGGGTTTTTATTATTTTCATATTAAACTGCTTTCTTATCTCTTAGCTTCTTTACAAATATAAATATACTCATATTAATTTGCAGAATTTTGCCACTTACAGATGTATCCTTTTGGAGGGAGAAAAGCAGGGTGGTGGGGATAGGATTATGACATGGTCCAAGGAGCAGCTTTCTTTCTCAGCTAGTTTTAGAAAATTATTATGTAAGATTGTGCTCTTTGTTTTTTTCTCTTGTTGAAGATTGCTAGGCTTTTATTTATTTGTTTGCATTTAGCTACTTACTGTAAAAAATATGTTATTATTGGACTTCACTATCTTACCTTGAAATTATACATATTACTTTGGGCTTTCAATTACTTTTGCAATTTAAACTGGCATTTCAATCATATATTTAATCTCAAGTTGTTTTCCTTAAAACAGATTTATATGTTCATTTACCAACATTTCTAATTATGGCTCTAGTATTAATTTGGAATATGAGTTTTTCAGCTGCTGCATTATTTGATACAGTCATTAGTGTACATCTCAATTTTCATTAGTCTTTTGTTCCACATGATGTTTCTTCTTGTATTTCTTTTTACTTACTATGTTAATGGATATTCTTATCTTTGCAAGGATGAAATCATTTTTCATAAATAGCAAGTACTTTCTACATGCTTCAATTTCTTTCCTGTGGTGGCAGGTCAATATACAACTACATGTATTTGCAATTCATTTTCTATCACTCTTATGTGTCCTTTAAAACTCAAACTATATTTTATTTTCTCTCTTTATAATTGTTTCTTTAATTTTTAAGTATGCATTCAGTGCTAAATTCTAGTTAAAACAGGTGGTTTTAGAAAGTGTATTAGAAAGCTTCAGAAGTGTAGTTAATTGAATAACTGAATGAACTCTACAAATTGGGAACTCCCAGTCTTTGCAGCTGTTGAAAATGCTCACAAGTGCACATTAGATGAAAAATGCTGCCTCCACATAAATACAAAAGAACACCTAGTCCCTAATGGACCTTTGATTCTCTATATCAAAAACATAAGTGAATTTGAACATAATCTTCTTAATAAATTTATTAATAAGTGCATACTGCTGTTTTCCAAAGAATAGATAAAAATGAATGATATATTGGGAATCACAATTATACCAAAACATAATTCTTTAATCAAAAACACATTAGGCTTTTCTTACTTATTAAAATATTCAAACTGATTTTACACCAGATGTGAAGTCTGTATGCCAAAATTACATATTCAAAAAATAAAACTTCTTAAAGTAATTATTAAAAAAATGTCAAATAGGTATAAATGATATAATAACATTAACAGTGACTATTCAATATGCTGCATTACAGAGACTTAATTTAAAGGATTAAGGGGAAAAAAAAGAGCGATGTGTTTTTAATATTTGTATTTAAAAACAGTATTTTTATATATATATATATATATTTTTTTAAGATTTTATTTATTTATTTGACAGGGAGAGACAGCCAGAGAGAGAACACAAGCAGGGTAAGTGGGAGAGAGAGAAGCAGGCTTCCCGCCGAGCAGGGAGCCCGATGCGGGGCTCGATCCCAGGACCCTGGGATCATGACCTGAGCTGAAGGCAGACGCTTAACGACTGAGCCACCCAGGCGCCCCAGTATTTTTATATTTGTATTAATTGAAAACCATACCCCAACTGATCAATAAAAGTGAACTATGACTGGAGCTGTGTAAAAAAAAAAACATTTTTTTCCTTTAAATTCAATTAGCTAACATATAGTATGTCATTAGTTTCAGATGTAGAGTTCAGTGATTCATCAGTTGCATATGACACCCAGTGCTCATCACATCACATGCCCTCCTTAATGCCCATCACCCAGTTACCCCATCCCTCTACCTATCTCCCTTCCAGCAACCCTCAGTTTGTTTCCTATAGTTAAGAGTCTCTCATGGGGAAAAAAAAACAAACAAAACCATTTCTGTAATGTTTCAAGAGTGCTGTGGACAGAATAAAGGTTCAAAAATCTTTAGAAGATAACATGACAAATAGCTCCAGATATTTAATGGGACCATATTAATATTTTTTTCTTTCTCCAAAAAATGTATAGGCTAATATAACAGTGAGGAAAATATATATGTATATTTTAATTAAAAGAGTGCATGGAATTGAGCTGATGAGTTGTTTTGTTCCAAACTACCTTTTTTTTTTTTTTAAGATTTCATTTATTTATTTGAGAGAGAGAGTGTGTGCACAAGTGAGGGGGAGGGGCAGAGGGAGAGAGAATCGTAAGCTGGCTCCCCACTGAGCACAGAGCCCAACTTGGGGCTCAATCTCACAACCCTGAGATCATGACCAGAGCCCAAACCAAGAATCAGACGCTTAACCAACTGAGCCACCGAGGTGCCCCCAAACTACCTTCTTGTACTTCACTTTGGTTACTATGGTTAGGACTAGGGACACATTTCTGCTTAGTCAACTGATACCCTGTTAGGTAAGTTATTAGACATAACACCCCTACTTTTATATAATAATACAAGATTTTTTTTTTTTTAAGAAGAATATTTCATGGTCTTCCAGAAAGACCACCCTGGTCCCTTTGTAGTCAGGGCTATTATTTGCAAAAACACTGTTCTGGGAGGAGAGACAATAAAAGTAAGAGTACCTGACGTGTAAACTGTATAAGATGTATGAATATAAATCATGGGCTCAGTGGTGGTAAGAGATGAATTTGTCCTATGATATTATCTTCATCTCATTCCTCCCATTTCCCTCTGGTTTCATTCATCCTCACTGACTCATGTATGTCCTGGGTAAATTTAGAAGCAGAGACTGCATTTTGAGCAATTATTAGCTATTAGGAGAAGATCAGGTTAGTTAGCGGGTATGTGGAAAGAGAAAAGAGAGGGCATTCACATTTTTATTGTTACCCTTGGAGGGAAGAGTGGTTTCTATCATCAATGGTCTTCTGAGAGAAGTGTACAGAGGTCAGAAATTAATGAATATACACACACTAGAACATACAGATGCAGTAATACCTTGTTTTCTAATACTTTCTTTGATCTTTTTTCCCTACGTGTTAACATTTAGTGAAATGAAAAATATTCCATTAACTACCCCCACCACCATACACACACACAGTGAAAAAGAATTGGTTTACATTTTAGAAGTATTTAAATTATTCTCAGTTACTGAAAATACCCTCTAGTAGTTTCAATAGATGAAGTTGTTTCTGTCTTATCAATCCATTTGTTTCTGCAATATAACAAGTATTGCAAAACTCAAAATATTAACGCAATCACTCCTATTTTCAGTTTATAAAGATCCTATCATACTGTTTCGACATGACTCCATTTTTCCCTTTTTTTCTTTACTCTCTTTTTTATGCAGAGTCCAAGATCCCCTTAGACAGTATCAAATGATTCTCATATTTAGAGGATTATCTTTATTTTTATTTCATCTGATGTTATGCAAGAAAAAAAACAGGATAGGGAAAGATGAGTTAAACAAAATTAAAGTAGCTATTTCAAGTGAAACTCATTTTCCAACACACGTTTATTGAGAAGACTCTTTATGCCAGATGACATGTTAAGATTGCCTTATCAAAATAAAACAGATGTACTTCTCTTTGACAGCTCAAAATTTAGAGGGAAATCTGTTGCAGATAAATATGAAATAATAACATTATTGCTATGGTGAATCCATTTAATGATGAAAGAGTGAAGAGAGTTCAGGACTTCAGATAAAACTTCCAAATTATCACCAAAAAAAAAGATTTGATGAACATTAATTTAGTAGTTTAACATATTAAGTAGATAAGTAGTTTAGATGATTAACAGAGGTTTTATAGCAAGTCTTCCAAGACTAAAATTCTGGTTTGTCAATTCACAAACTGTAAGATATTACATACATTTAAGCATATTTCTGGTTGTGAATTAAAACTGATCATGGAACCGTATATTTGATACTTTTATACAAACCAACTTCTTAACACAATTTGAAACTGAAAACTGATACCACAGCTTTATACTTCTTCACTAAATGCCTAACAAACATCATCTATTGTTATTATTTCTTGACATATTTTCAAGTTGCAATTCTGCAATTTGTTTTTAATATCAAATTCTCCCTCCGTCCCAGACACCCCACAATGGCAAATACATAGTCTCTGTATATTGGCAACACAAGGATCCAGCACAGTGTCTGGAATTCAATAAGTATATAAATATTTGCTGAATGGTATTTGACAAGAAAAAGGTAACATTGTACCTTACAAAACTATTGCACTTGTTACATCCTGGGATTTCTCTGGTTAGAACTGGAGCTGGGGAATATACACTGTTTCAGGTATGAGAGCAAAACCAAAAATGCCCTTTTACCTATTCTTGAATAAATAATCTGTGAAAAATTATCAGGGTATAAAAATAATATAACTAAAAGATTTGTCATTTAAAGGAAAGATCTGGGCCCCCCCAGGTGGCTTAGTCAGTTAAGTGTCTGACTTTGACTCAGGTCATGACCTCAGGGTCCTGGGATCCAGTCCTGCATCAGGCTTCACACTCAGTGGGGAGTCTGCTTATCCCTTTGCCCTTCCCCCCTGCTGCTCCTGAGTGCACTCTGTCTCTCTCTTTCAATCTCAAATAAATAAATAAAAATCTTAAAAAAAATAAGGGGAAGATTTGCATCATCACTCTGAAATATGATGAAATTGGTCTCTCTCTCCTTTCTGGATCAGAATAAATTTTGATTTTTATTTATTTACTTTTTTTAAAGAACTTATTTATTTATTTGAAAGAGAGAGTGAGAGAGAGAGCACAAGCAGGGGGAGTGGCAGGCAGAAGGAGAGGGAGAAGCAGGTTCCCTGCTGAGCATGACCCTGGGATCATGACCCAAGCTGAAGGCAGATGCTTAACTGAGTGAACCACCCAGGTGCCCCTAAATTTTGATTTTTAAAAAAATTTTTACGGAATGAAACAAAGAGACAGCAAAAGAATGAGATTACTCATTTTTACTCTTCTTTATTCCATTTGATATTAGTCTTCTGTTTCAAATGGGAACCTCTTATCTCTAAACAGTATGTAATTTTTGATTTGACATATTAACTCAGTGATAGGAGCAAAGAAGAGGTCTTGTCTGCCATTTGCTATAAGGTGACCTCAGGCATTATTAGGAGCTGGGGGTTGGAGGCTAGGTCAGGGGTTGATTTCTCACATTTTACTGTTTTGTTCAGGTTGGGAATTAAAAGTGCATGGTGATATCCAACCAAACACCACACACACACACACACACACACACACACCCTTATTTACATTTTCTGGATTTTTTTTTAAAGATTTTATTTATTTATTTGAGAGAGAGAGAATGAGATAGAGAGAGAGAGCATGAGAGGGGGGGAGGGTCAGAGGGAGAAGCAGACTCCCTGCTGAGCAGGGAGCCTGATGTGGGACTCGATCCTGGGACTCCAGGATCATGACCTGAGCCGAAGGCAGTTGCTTAACCAACTGAGCCACCCAGGCGCCCCATTTTTTGGATTTTTATATGTAAATTTTTCCTCAATTTACTATCAGAAAGGAAGTTAGTAAACTGTTCAATGAGAAACTTGGAACAGTTTTTTTTTTTTTTTTTGACACGATGTAATAGTTATACAAAAACGAACTCTTAATTCCAGACCTTTAGATACTGACCATTTCTACTCCCCACAAGAGAGAGGTAAACTTTCTTTTAGCTGGAGCTCAGAGATCTCAGCTCACTTGGCCTAGAAACAATAGCAACAACCAGGTAGCCCCATTTGCTTCTCAGGAGAAAGAAAAGAACATGGAGGTACTGAGAATACCAAATCCCATACAGATTCATTTCCCAAGGATGTTCCATAACAGACTGGGCCATTTCTTTATTTTTTTTTAAATTTTATTTACTTATTTGAGAGAGAGAGAGAGAGTGCACAAGCAGGGGAAGCAGTAGAGGGAGAGGGAGAAGCAGACTCCCTGCTGAACAGGGAGCTCGAGGCTCGATCCCAGGACCCTGGGGATCATGACCTGAGCTGAAGGCAGACGCTTAACCCACTGAGCCACCCAGGTGCCCCCAGACTGGACCATTTAAAATAGAAAAACAAAGAATTAAATTACCTGACTTCTGCTACAAAGAGCAAATATTCTTTCAGTCTCTTATTCAAAAAAATATTTACTTAGCTGTTACTATCATCAGACATTATGCTAGTTTGGGGATAAACAATAAACAACAAGACAGGCACTATCGTGATATCATGGAGCTAATAATATATTTTAGTGTTGAAGGACAAATCAGTAATTACCCTATGGTACACTAACTGCTAAAGTAGAGGGAATACAGTGTGCTAAGGTAACACATAGAGAGCACAGCCTGTAAAAGGATGGGATGCAGATATTCCAGACAGGACTAACCCATACATAATGGAGCAGACTTGAGAGAAAGAGTGATAGAGAACTGAAGAACAGTTAGTATGATTCCATTTTGTAGAGTAGGGAGTGATTAGAGGTCACTGGGAAGATAAAAAGGGTAGAGAAAAACCTTACAAACTATCAGGATCTACAGCTTTTACCCTAAGCACGGTGGGGAATCATTTCAAAGGTTTTATGGAGCAGAGTGACATGGTTACATTTACATTTACAAAGATGAATCTAATCTTAGTGTGAAGTGTGGATGAAAGGGAAGGAAAACTGGAGACAGTGGGATTAATTAGAAAGCTGTTGGGTTAATCCAGGAAATTTAAGTGAGTAGCCTACATTTTCAGAGAAAATATATGTGAGATAAATAAGTGAGTAAGTGGGGCTTTGTAATTTATTGATATGGGTTGTGATGGAAAGAGCTGGAGTGAATGATAGTGATAAAAAGTTATACTCAATCATAGAAGCACCATTGAAAAGGGAAATTGCACTCATTTTTATAATCACGGTTCATGGCATTTGTAAAACAAACAACTGCACAGGACACAAAGTTGCTGGATTTGTGGTTTTAAACATCAGCACTGATAATGTAGCCACTGGATTTGAAGGATAGGGATGATTATTGAAGCCACCATGATAATGGATAGCACCTAAAAAGTGTAAGATGACAACAGACCTTGAAAGGAACTCTGAAGATCAATGTTTAATATGTATGTTTAGGAAGCTAAGCATATAAAATGATGTTGAAAAAAAAAAGAAACTAAAAGAAGTAGATAACCAGAATTACAGAATCAGTTATGGCCATGAAAAAGAAAGTGTTGGGGCACCTGGGTGGCTCAGTTGGTTAAGTGTCTGCCTTCTGCTTAGGTCATAATCTCAGGGTCCTGGGATCAAACCCCGCATCGGGCTCCCTGCTCAGTGGGGAATCTGCTTCTCCTTCTGCCTCTCTCCCTGCTCATGCTCCCTCTCTCTCAAATAAATAAATAAAATCTTAAAAAAAAAAAAGAAAAAGTGTTGAAGAAGAAATGATAAAGAGCATTAGATGCTAGATGGATCAGGCAGGAATAGGACTGACAAACTTTACTGGGTTTAAGAATCAGGAGGGCACTGATGGCCTTAGAACAATTTGAGTTAAGTACTACAGATCAGACTTTCGTAGTTGAAGAGGTGAGAGGTGAAGACTGAGGGCTAGCAAATATCCATCAATTCTTCCATGATGATTGTGAAGAAGAGGAGCTAGTCAAAGCAGTAGTTGTGAACAGTAGGGTGTCTAAAGGGAACTTCCTATAAGGTGAAAGAGGATTGAGTGTGTTTAAATGATCACAGGGGGCATTTCCCAGAGAAGGAAAGGTGAATGCTAAACAGGAGGGAGAGCAACGTTCCAGAGAAGTTTCTTGTCGAGTGGGTGAGACACAGAGCACACATGGAACAAGGTGCTTTGCACTGGTTCAAGAACCTCTACTTGACTAAAACCAAAACAAAGGAGAAAGTAATAAACAGAAGGGCAGATACAATTGCAGATTGAAGAGACAGTTGAGGAAGTTCCCACCCAATGGTTCTGTTATTCTGTAAAACATGAAATTTGTTTGGATCCAGATTTTAACCTAACTGTTCTTTCTGAAATATAAATTAAACAATAGATATTGGTCACTCTAGGTTATAGTTCTTCTTGTTTTTCCACTTAGCTTTTACTCTACAGACTTGAGAGAGCAGCAAAATGAAAAACCAGTAGGCCAACACCCAGGCTCCCTGAGGCACTCACTACCATACTATATGCAAAAGCTTCAAAGTCCTGGGCTTTCTTTCCCCTATTTGTAAAATGTGTGCTAGAGAGGATATTCTATATATGGCTTTATTTAGCACAACATATTTTCTGGCCTAATTTCATTTTTAAACTTAGAAGTCTACTTAATCATAATTGTCAACTACAGCGTATACGACGTACCGGCCACGGCAACGATACCCACAACGTACAGTCCTGATTAGCCGCTTATTTGCAGGTAAGGATTCCAATTTACAGGAGCTAATATATACTGTCTGTTGGGTTGTCAAAGCATACTTAATGTTAAACAAAATTTAGAAAAAGGCAAAGCTTTTCTTCAGGTTTAATGATATAAGATGCTATTTAAAAAAACAAAAACAAAAAACACCACACACACAAAAACACCACAGAAATAACAGCAAACACAGCAAGGATCATGTCACTTCTCTTATCATATTAATTGGGAGACAATGGAAAAATCAAAGTGCAGAGAAGAGCGAGAGCCCCCTCAGTGAAACCAAAGCATATGAGACACAATTCATAGAAAACGGTTTCTTTTGTTGCGTATTAAGTAATGCATTCAGATACCAAGACATATGTTCCTCCAACTGAGAGGGAAAAAAAGAATCTCAAAAGTTTAAGATCAGAATTTACATATTATAGTAAAAGATTAATTTATTTCAACTCACTGTTTAAAAAAGAGTATTTTTTTCATTCATTTAATGTTCATTTAATATCTTAAAAAGTGAGAGACTGCACAGTGTACAATCAGAAAAAAAATAGCAAGCAGGATTTAAGAGGATACCTGTTCTTCTTATTCCTTTCAAGTCAAAGGGTGAGAAAACTAGGACATTATTGTTTCTAATATGTTTTCTAGTAATGTTCTAGTAGGAAATACCCTAGCTTGTCATAAAGTTAATGTTCCAAGATTAGTAAGCATTCCTTAACAATTAGATGATAAATTCTCTTGATAGTGGGATTCTCACCTGATATTTTTATTCAGATAATACTGAGGATCATCTCCTCTAGATATATTTGTTTCAGAGAATATGTTTTGAAGACAAAAACTATGAAACAAGTAAATGAGCAGAGAGAAGAAAGTCTAAACTTCAGTAGCTTTATTAATCAGTATCGTTTTACATAATTTGGGCTGGTCTAATACACTTCAGTATTATTAGACAAGTACGTTTCCTCCAGTGCTTTAATTATGGTCATATATGTATGCTTTTAGTTAATTTAGAAGTAAATATCACAAGGTAAATATAAATCTGAATAGATTAGGAAGAAAGAACAGGTTGACTTGAAAGAAGATGAGGAAAAATACCAAGAAGCTCACCATCCCTGTCCTGGCTCCTGCCTGCTCACAGGGTATCTATGAGAACATCCTGAGCAGAAGTCAGCCCTGCCCCTCCTAAACTAACCCCTCCCCCAACCGCCCTAAATGCTTTCTTTGGAGTTGCTTCATTTCAATTGGTTTGGGGAAAAGGAAAGACATTCTCCTAACTTACTAAAAATGGAGAGACGAGATAGACTTCGTCCTTCTGCTCTCCATATGTCGATAACTTATGATCCCAATGATTTCTTCTTACTCTTCTGCTTATATAGACTAAGGGTCTGTGTTGGGCTGGTAGGGAGAGGGTACTGTTGGAACCATGATTTGGGGGGCTGCACAGCCATTTCACACACTTCCTCAGAAATCCGCAAAGAAGCTAATTCTTTTGCTCAGTTGTAGAAGCAACACAGAAATAAACGGATGACAAGAGTATTCGATATAGTGTGTTTTATTTTTTTTTAAAGACTTTATTCGAGAGAGAGAGAGAGAGTGAGTGAGAGGGAGAGATCACAAGTAGGCAGAGGGGTAGGCAGGGAGAGAGGGAGAAAACGGCTCCCCGCTGAGCAGGGAGCCCGATGTGGGACTCAATCCCACGACCCTGGGATCATGACCTGATCTGAAGGCAGACGCAGCCACCCAAGCACCCCTATTTCCTTTTCTTAACACTAACAAGAATTTCCAATAAAATACTGTAAAGTAGTGGTAAGAGGGGACATTCTGCCTTATACCTGACCTTAGTGGGAAAACTTCCAGTTCTTTAACGTTAACGATAATGTTAGCTGTGGGGGTTTTGTAGGTAGTCTTTTCCAAATTGAGAAAGTTCCTCTCTATTTCTAGTTTACTGTGAGTTTTTATCATGAATGGATGTTGGATTTTGCCAATTACTTTTTTTCATCTATTGATATGCTCATGTAACTTTTCTTTTTTAGCCTATTGATGTGATGAATTGCATTAATTGATTTTCAAGTGTCAGATCAGTCTTGCATACCTGGAATAAATACCACTAGGTCAATGTGTATAATTCTATCTATGCTCTTTTGGAATCAATGTCTTAATATTAGAGTTTTTGCATCTATGTTCTTGAGAGATATTGGTGTAGTTTTCCCTTCTTGTAATGTTTTTACTTTGTTTTGGTTTTAAGGTAATGCTGGCCTCATAGGGTGGATTAGGAGTATTTCCCCTGCATCTAGTCTCTGAAAAAGATTGTAGAGAATTGGTATATTTACTTCCTTAAATGTTGGTAGAATTCACCAGTGAACCCATCTGGGCCTCTGTGGAGTTTTCTGCATTGAAAACTTTTTGTGTTTTTTTTTTTAATTTAAATTTTGGGAATATCCTATTTAGAATAGTTGCAGTAAACACTGCTATATATATGTGTGTGTCAACTTGGTTAGACTGTGGGTTCAGTCTAACACCAGCATAGATGTCATTAAAATATTTTTTCAGAAGTGATTAATATTTAAATTAGTAGACTTTGAACAAAACAAAACAAAACAAAATATATATATATATATATATATCCTCCTTCCCTTTTAGAACCTCTATCTACATTTTATCACAGGATAAAATTATTATATCTTATTTTTCAGCACTTGGTTTTATTTGTGCATTTTAATTCAACTTTTTACTCTTCAGTTTTTCAAGTAGGTGCCTAATTTACACATTTAACACATTCATAATACCCTGCAATATGCCAGACACAGGTAGAGCAATGCATAATATATACAAACTCTTGCCCCCATGGAGCTTATTCTCACAGTGGGAGACAGATATCAAACAAAATAAATGAAATTTGATGAAAGCATTAAAAAAAAACCCAACTAAAGTGGGACAAAAGACAGGAAATACAGTTTGTGTGCAATTTTTTTGAAGATATTTACTGAGATATAGTCACTGAAAAGTTTCTGTACAGCAAAGGAAACAACAAAATGAAAAGGCAACTGCAGAATGAAAAAAAAAATTTGCAAACCCTCTTTCTAAGAGGTTAATATCGAAAATACGCAAAGAACTCCAACACCTCAATTGCCAAAAAACAAACGGATTAATATGGGCAGAGGAACTGCTAGAATATGTTTGTGACTCATGGATGTAATTAACCATCTCAGAAGAAACCGGGGATAGAGATGGCGTTATTCAGGACAGATCTGTGGAAGAGCATCTTATCTGAGGGCCTGGATCCCCATGAAGTGCACAGGAGACCAACAAGGATTTAAGAAGTTTACTCGAGAAGAAATTCTGCTAGCTTGGAATGAAAAGGATGATGACAGGACAAAATTAAGGAAGGTTGTTCGACTTTTGAAATTCTACAGGCAGGAAATGGGCTAATAAAGTAATCAGCTACAACTGTGTTATTTTTCAAGAAAAGGGAATAGTGACTTCAGGGGTGGTTTGGAGGTCAGTGGGACCACTGAGGATTCTCCAGTGGGGGGTGGGGGGACAAAAGAGTGTGTGTGTGTGTGTGTGTGTGTGTGTGTGCGCGCGCGCGCACGCACGCGTGCACACGCGCGCATATGGAATTGGCTCATGTAATTATGGGGCTACCGAATCTGAAAACCTGCTACTAGACCAGGCCAACAGATTGCAGTTCCAGGGAATTGTTGATATTGTAAGCCAAGTTGGAAAGCAATCTGGACACAGGATTCCTTCTCCTGCAGGTTATTACAGCCTTTTTTCTTAAGACCTTCAATTAATTGGATAAGACCCACCCACATTAAAGGGTATCTGTTTTGCTCAAAGTCTACTAATTTAAATGTTAATCATATCTAAAAACTATTTTAATGACATCTAGGCTGGGGTTAGACCGAACGACTGGGTACCATAGTCTAACCAAGTTGACACACAAATTAACCATTACATATGGCTCCCTTATTTACCTGCTTCTATGAAACCCCTTCTTCCTTTCCCTTGAGACGTTCTTTTTTTTTCTTTTTTCCAGTTTTTTTTTTTTTTAAGATTTTTATTTATTTATTTGAGAGAGAAACTGAGAGAGAGAGAGCATGAGAGGGGAGAGGGTCGGGAGGGTCAGAGGGAGAAGCAGACTCCCTGCTGAGCAGGGAGCCCGATGCGGGACTCGATCCCGGGACTCCAGGATCATGACCTGAGCCAAAGGCAGTCGCTTAACCAACTGCGCCACCCAGGTGCCCGAGACGTTCTTTCTTAATGAGCATCCTCCGTATTGCAATAGCCTGAGTAAAACCATCTCCTTCATTGTCTGGGGCATCTTGTCTTTTACACCTCATTTCATGTTTTTTGAATTAGTATTTTTATCAATGGAATTAAAAAAAATAATAAACAAGGGGAAACGGCTACTTTGATTCCCCAAGAGACTCCCTTTTAAAAATGATCTTTTTCCTGGGGTGCCCGGGTGGCTCAGTCGGTTAAGTGTCTGCCTTCGGCTCAGGTCAAGAGGCTCAGGTCAAGATCCAGGCCCAGCCCCGAGTTGGGCTCCCTCCCCCTCCCTCTTCCTGCCATTCCCTCTCTTTGTGCTCTCTCTCGCTCTCTCTTTCTCTCTCTCAAATAAATAAAAATCTTTTAAAAAAAGATCTTTTTCCTTAGACATTCCAAAAAATTAAAAGGAAAATATATTTTAGTCTCTTAAAAGACATTTTTCTACTTATTATCCATTTTTTCTACCCAACTACTTGATTGAGTGCCTATTAATTATTTAACTATTAATTGAATCTTTATAGATTAATTTTCCAAAATTATACATTTTTATGTTGCAATTTTCCCCTTTCTTCTCTTGCAATTATTACCTTTGGTTAAAAAGTCATATACTGATATACCGATGATATTCTCAATATTCTATGCATTATTAATTTATTAACTTTATTAATTGTTTTAATCTTTTTATTCTGATAAGGGTCTTATTTCATTAAATGTATGTTTTCTATATTTCATTTAAGGGGAATTGCTGATGTTCTATCAGTTTTGCATAAAATTTCCCAGCCTCTCACTCTGTTCTTAGGCAGATGTTTTTGGGTATTTGTTTCTCTGCTGGGGAGGATGTAATTGAGGTTGGATAATTGGCAAGTATGTTTTCTGGATTCTTTAAACCCTTTATTTGTATTCAAAACCTACATTTTCTAGTTACTCCACTTTTAGTATTAGTTATTATTTTATATTTTCTGAATATTTTATAGGTTTCCAGTCTTTCCCCTTAGAGACTTGGGTATATTTTCAGAAACTGCTGCCACTGTCTGATTTATCTAGTGCTCCCAGGGAAATTGTGACAGTACCCATCTTACTTTTAACAAAAGCAATGAAAAAGAGATGAAATGCCTCCTGACCATTCTCCAAACTGGTCTATCTAAAAGCCACTCAAATGAACACATTTCCCAGAAAAATCAAGTTTTTATAAGAGATATCTGGCACTGACATATTATTCAATAAAACTAAGTGCTTCCCAAGGCAACCTATCTAGAGCATTCTTCAAAAGGAGTACATTACCAACTGCTGAGACAGCCCTGATTCTCAAGATAAACAAATTCAAAAAATCAAGAATAGCATTGGGAACATGTCTATTGGCACTTTGTTTTAATGGCAGGAGTAAATGTAAAACATTTTAGCAATTGCAAGTATGCATTTATGTGTTTAGGTGTGTATCACATTATGAATTAGTTCCAGGTTTTTGTGAGCAGTTAGGAATATGAACCACCATCGTTCCTGTATTTATTTTTCAACCTTTTTTTTTCCTGCTGAAAATGTTGTTTAACATAATCATCCACTGTGGTGTCTAATACTAAAAATATAACTTAAGGGGCGCCCGGGTGGCTCAGTGAGTTGGGGCATCACTCCCCCTGGCTTGTTCTCTCTCTCTCTCTGACAAATAAATAAATAAGATCTTTTTTTAAAAAAAGAAAAGGAAATAAAAGCTATACAGAATGGGAAAGAGGAAAGAAAATTTGCTTGGTTCCAATAACTGAAAAAAAATCACTGGAATTAATAAGCAATCATAGCAATGTCACAAGATACAAGACTATTATCTAAAGACAATCACTTTTGTATGTGAACAAATGGAATTTGAAACTAAAAACACAATACCACTTAAATTAAAGCACTCCAAAATGAAATATTTAGGTATAAGGGTAACAAAATATGTACAAGGTCTGTATGAGGAAAACTATAAAATTCTGACGAATGAATCAAAGATCTAAATAAATGGACAGAGACTTTATATTTAGGCTTAGGAAGACTCAATATTGTCAAGATGCCAGTTCTTCCCAACCTATCTACAGATTTAATGCAATCCCAACTGAGATTCCAACAAATTTTGTTACAGATATTATCCAACTGGTTCTAAAGTTTATATGGAGAGGCAAAAGATCCAGAATAGCTGACACAATATTGAAGGAGAACATACTGTAGTACTGATACTATCTGACTTTAAGAGTAAGTATAAAACTACTGGGGTGCCAGGATGGTTCAGTCGTTAAGTGTCTGAATCTTGATTTCAGCTCTGGTCATGATCTCAGGGTTGTGAGATCGAACCCCCTCATCAGGCCCCATGCTCAGCAGGGAGTCTGCTTAAGATTCTTTCCCTCTGCCCCTTCTCCTGTTCAAGCTCTCTCTCTCTCTCTAAAAATAAATGAATAAATCATTAAAAAAAGACTAAGTATAAAACTACAGTAATCAAGACGATGTGGTACTGGCAAAAGGATAGATACATAGGTCAACAGAATAAACGAGACAGCAGAGAAATAGACCCATACAAATATGGTGAACTGATCTTTAATAAAGGAGCAAAGGCAATACAATGGAGCAAAAAGAGTCTCTTCAGTAAATGGTGCTGGAACATTTGGACATCCACATGCAAAACAAAGACCTTAGACCTTTCACAAGTATAAACTTAAAAGGCGTCAGAGACCTAAATGAAAAACAGAAACTATAAAATTCCTAAAAGATAACATAATGAAAAACTTATATAATCTTGGATATGTTAATGGCTTTTTAGATACAACAAAGGTGTGGTCCAAGAAAAATAACTGAGAAGCTAGACTCCATTAAAATCAAAAATCTCTTCTTTGGGCAAGACAATGTGAAAACAATAAGAAGACAAGTCACAGGCTGGGGAAAATATACTTGCAAAAAATATATCTGATAAAGGAGAGTTATCCAAAATACACAAAGTACTCTTAAAAACTCAGCAATAACATGCAACTTGTTTAAAAAATGGGCCAAAGATCTTAACAGACCTCTCACTAAAG
>NC_138382.1:44716318-44744422 GCF_054177405.1 Leptonychotes weddellii
GCTGTGAATTGTGCAAGACTGTTGAATCTCAGATCTGTACCTCTGAAACAAATAATGCAATATATGTTAAGAAAAAAAAAAGAAGAAGAAGGTAGCGGGAGGGGAAGAATGAAGCGGGGGAAATCGGAGGGGTGGACGAACCATGAGAGACAATGGACTCTGAAAAACAAACTGAGGGTTCTAGAGGGGAGGGGGGTGGGAGGATGGGTTAGCCTGGTGGTGGGTATTGAGGAGGGCACATTCTGCATGGAGCACTGGGTGTTATGCACCAACAATGAATCATGAAACACTTCATCTAGAACTAATGATGTAATGTATGGGGATTAACATAAGAATAAAAAAAAAAAGAATCCCTTAAAAACAGCTACAAATTTTAAGTACCAAAAAAAAAAAAAAATCTTTGCTTTGTTTGGAGATTTGTATTATGGAATATGGGGGCCAAAAAAAGTTCCTTTCACACTACCTGAAAAGCAAGTCTATTATCTCCAGAAACCTGTAACAGAGTAAGGTCTATTTGAGAAAACATTATGGCCAGATAGGACCATGACCCTTCATATTTTATTAGATATATGGGAATTAGAAATGTTTTTTCTTTAGGTCTGAAACACTAAGACACAGTCAAATATTAAGTAAGGGGATCAATCAAATAACACATTTTATTTCCCTCTTGTTCTCCATTTTACGGATGAACTAATTGAAATTCAGAGAGAATTATTATTTCTTTCCCAAAATTTTCTTGGTAGTTTCAAAGATACTATCGTGCCAACTCTGCTAAACTACAACAATGGGTAAGCAATGAACTTCAAAAAACAATGTCACACCCATGATGAGCCAAAGAGAGTGGGTTTGAGGGTGTTTTTTTACAGAGGCTGTCTCCTAAACAGTGATCCCTTAAAATATAATGCCATGAAATAAACATTAAGGATTTATCTAAACTTGTTTAAGTTGCATGTGTTTCTATTTGAAAAGTTGCAGATTCCATATCTTTTATTGTTTCAGTTTTTGGTTAATGGTGAGAAAAACAGATTTTCTGCAATCTTATTCATATATGCCTGTCATCAGAGAGTACATCCTCTTCTTTATTTCAAATTTAATTTCTCTATTAGCTGACCAAACTAGCTGGGAATAAGTTTTCTTCATTCCCATAAAAAATAAAATGTTTTATGTGCTAATTTTATCCTAAAACAGGAAAGGTTTTTTTCACTGAGTAAAAAAAAAAAAAAATTATTAGGTGGCTTAATATTATTTTTTACTTGAAGACTCCACAATAATTTTAGTATGAAATATATTATTATTCAATGAACTACTTTGGAGTCATTTTAGATATTTTCCAAATACATATGTATGTATACACACAAAAATATATTTTAATTTCTCATTACTGGATACATATTAAGCAGTGAACATAAAAATACTTGGAATTTTATTCACAAAATAATGGAGAATATATCCTATTTTTTAAAGCCTATTTAAATAATTTGATTCTCATATATTTATCTCCAAGTTCAAAGCTCAAACCAAATAGGATTTTTTGTCAACTTGAGTGTATTGTTATGTAATTATCTTGCTTATCTGTTTTTGCGTGTATGTATATATATGAATGATATTTATATAAAGTCTCTATTGAAAGGAAGAACAAAGAAAGAACAGGAAAAAATGGATATAAGCAACTGTAAGTGAAAAAGAAAATTTAATTTAAGAATACTGCGGTATTTTCTGAAACAAACAAACAAACAAATAAAACCCAAAACAAAAAGAAAAACTGAACAGCCATATTTTAGGAATGATTAGAATTGGTTTATTCCTGGAGACTTTAGCAAGCAGGTGTTCCTGGATATTCCAAACTGTCTCTTAGTCTAAATTTCTATGTTCCTGAAAATATTATTGGACCAGCATGGATCCATCTGCTTATTCCTAGACCAAACAACAAAGCCATGGATGCTGGAAACCACTCCAGCAGTAGGAAGGGAAATATCAAAATAGCAAAACAAAGTATAAATTTCAGCACATGTCTATTATAAATTCCCTATGATAGAGGGGGAGGGAGAAAGCATAAACAACTCTCTATATTTAATTCAATAGGGATTGCATATATGGAGGAGATATTTTTGCTTGGCTCTTCCAACTTTCCTAAGTACATTTGAAAAGAGCATATTCAATATTGACCCAAGTTGTTGGGCTACTATCGTCAAAATAATTTTAATCTGGTTTGGAAATGGTGCTATATATTAAGCATTCTATATATAGTGCTAAACCTTTTTCAACTTTGAGACATTAGTACAATTATGTAGAGCAATATTTGTATAAGATGGGTAATTGTGTTCCATGAATGACTTGGTTAATATGCTAGTATGTCCTTTCGTATATCTTATATTCCAATATATGGTGAAGAAAAAGGGGTAGGAACAAAAATATAACCTATTTGAGTGATTCTAAAGATCACTTTCCAAAGCATTAGACTCATTTATAATGTATATACATGTTTCCTATTCAAACTGATGCTGTAGATTTCATGCCACTGATGAATGACATTGAGGTTCAATCTGTTGAAATGCGCTATAATTGTTACAATCTTGCAAATTAATTTAAAAATATTTACTAATTCTTAAGCCATAGCTCTTGTAGATTGTTGCTGTTTAAGAATGTTGTTCCAGCTCTGGTGTATTTTTCTTTTCAAAATATAATGTTCCACATTTTTATGTAAAAATATTTCACTTGTTCAATAGTCACATCTAGTTGTCCTTTTTAATACTGTACAAGCTAAATAAAACTTCCACATTTTTAAAGCACCTTCTGCATTGTTAATTAAGACAATATTAAATGCTGTTACTTTCCACATTCTCCTTAACGTTTCAGTACACTTACTAAAGAGTATATCTATACTTCTATCAACAGACAGAATCTCTATCTACTTACAGCTCTATCTACTTAACTACACATAATATAAAATTTACCATTTTAACCATTTTAAAGCATACAATTAAGTGGCATTTAATTTATTCACAGTGTTGTGCAGCCACCACTACTATCTAGTTCCAGGACATTTTCATCACCCCAAAGAGAAACCAGTATGAACTAAACAGTCACTCCCATTCCCTCCTTCCCTCAGCCCCTTGGAAAACACCAGTCTGCTTCCTATCTCTGTGGATTTGCACATTCTGGGATTGATATGAATGGAAAGAAATGTACGTGGCATTTCACCTCTGACTTCTATCACTTAGCACTGTGTTTTATCTTTTAAAAAGCAAACAAATAAAAGAGATACAACTTAATATTCCTTGTTGAAATTTAAACACACTTTTTGAAAAAGCAAATCTGTGTGCTGAGAAAAGCTCTAGTGCACAAAGTCGGTTGATAGAAGATGCTTACTCTAAACTTCATTTGGCATGTGTATGTGACTAAGTGGGGAGAAAGCACTTTTGATTTTGTTTATGGTAAATTGTAGCAGATGTCCTTGCTGTCCATGCCATCTAGGAATTGATTTACTATTTCTTTTTCCCAGTCTCTTTTTTTTTTTTTTTTTTGTAGTAAGTGGGCAATAAGAAAATGAGAATTCACTCTCGGATGGCTTAACTCTAAGACATTTTGGAATGTTCCAGTCATTGGGAGAGCCCTACTTATGAGCCATTCACACTTTTTAAAATTTTATTTTATTATGTTATGCTAATCACCATACATTACATATTAGTTTTAAGATACAAATAAGATGTTTTAAACTAAAAGTGTAAAGAAGCAACTGATAATGTAATTTCCAGATAAATGCAGATGAAAATGCCTCAAAAGGTAAGAAAGGAATACAGCTCTGTATTTATAAAAATTTGGATAGCATTATTTGTAATACTACCTCATCTATGTAGAAGCAGAATTATTTTTTCCAATCCCAAGATGTCAAAAAAGTTTGGAAAACTTTGTGTTGTGTTCCTTCTCTTTTATTTATTTGTTTATTTCTTAACTGAGAACTTACTCTTCTTGTACTCTACTTATAGGACTGTAATAACAAAAATAATAGTTTGAAAGAGGTAATTATCTTATTCTACTTTGGAATGTTATATTTTATAATTAAATGTTTCAAAGGTGTCGATATCAGAACAGAATCTAAAATGAGACCCATGTTCCCTGTATTCTCACCCCTAAGCCTACTGAATAAAAGATACCATTTTTAAGTATATTTATTTTTTTAATAATAAAAGTTATACAAAATGATAATAAATATAATCATATATGATGAGTGATTAGGAAGTAGTGCAAAAAGCATCCTTCTAATTTGAAGAAAAATTATTCTTCTGGAACCAAATTAATAAACTCAATGTAAAATTCATGTGAATGAGAGAGG
The DNA here is from genome assembly GCF_054177405.1 of Leptonychotes weddellii. Classification (NCBI taxonomy): domain Eukaryota; kingdom Metazoa; phylum Chordata; class Mammalia; order Carnivora; family Phocidae; genus Leptonychotes; species Leptonychotes weddellii. Next base: position 44,720,652 of record NC_138382.1, read on the forward strand.
ATATTTTACAAATCAGAAGAAGCATATTAAAAATTATTTAAGGCAGGGTAAACTTCTTGTACCTAAAATTTGATTTAAGTAAGAGAAACTTCTAATAGATTGCATCAACAAATTTTTGGAAGTCATTTCAACACAACAGTTTTAAGCAGAAGTCTTAGATAAGGGGGACTCCTGTTAGTTTTTATTTCTAGTAATACTCATAAATGAGATGCTAATATATGGAAGTATAGCCGTTTCTTCTTTAAGAAGTTTATTCTACTGCAAGTCAGAAAAAAATTCAGCAGGTCTTATCATCACCTGAAGGAAATGTTAATGAAGATCATCTGGTTCTGTTTGTTCTAACTTCTTGCTTATTGAAGTAAACAACAAGTTTGGCTGTCTAACACTCTTACATTTTTAATTTTAGCTAATCAGTTCATAAAATTTAAATGATGATTTCTTTAACCTTGTGTGGACATCTGTGCTAAAATTGCTTAATAATTCTATTGGAATTACAATTTTTCCAAGTTTTAGATGGTGATTGTTTCCCTTCTGCTGGATGTGAATAGGAGAAAACACACAAGTCTGACAGTAACTTACACATATACAAAGGGACCCAAACTTAGAAATGAAAATTTCATCAGAGATAGGAGCATAGAGTGTGTGAAAGAATACACATTCTCATTGGCATACTTGACTTTCAGATTCTGTTATTACTTTAGGTAATTTTTTCTCTAGACTTCAACTCTGTGGGCTATCAAATTCCCTTTCTATTTAATCCAGAATGAATTGGATTTTAGAGTAGGTACCTGCTTAACTGGTACGCTCCCTGTGGCAGAAATGTTTGGTTGTCCGCAGCAACATACTGTTCTCCCCTTCCTCCTCCATGCATATTTAAGTAGTGTGTCAAAGTGTTAACCAGAAATACATCTCCTTGCTTTTCTTGTAGGTAAATATGGACATAAACCTAGGTGCTGGCCAATGTGATTCACGTAGAAATCAATTACTGGAGAAGTCAGAACACACTCAAGAAAGGGTTCTTATCCTTTTCTCACTCTGAGGCTTGGAATGCAGAGGTAGTAGTGACAGCCTAAGGATAAATGTGTCACTTTTGTAAGATTTGGGGAAAAGCTGGAAGTAGTTGTGTTGTCACCATCTATTCTTTTTTTTTTTTTTTAAGATTTTATTTACTTGAGAGAGAACAAGAGCAACAGAGAGAGAGAGGGAGAAGCAGACACCCCGCTGAGCAGGGAGCCCGATGGGGGACTCGATCCCTGGACCCTGAGATCATGACCTGAGCCTAAGGCAGGGGCTTAACTGACTGAGCCACCCAGGCGCCCCATCACCATCTACATAAATGACTAGCTTGTCACCATGGTTTACATGACAGATAATTACAATCCTACCATGCTTAACCTTTCATTTTTGAGTCTACCTAGGGAAAGCCAAAACTTAAACCAACAAAGAAATCCTTCTGATCATCACTTGTTTCTTACTTTAAAACTAGAATAAAGATGTCCTACACAGGGGATGTGTGGGTGGCTCAGTCGGTTAAGTGTCTGCCTTCAGTTCAGGTCATGATCCCAGGGTCCTGGGATCGAGTCCTGCATCGGACTCCCTGCTCAGTGGGAGTCTGCTTCTCCCTCTGCCTCTCTCCCTGCTCATGCTCCCTCTCTCTCAAATAAATAAATAAAATCTTATAAAAGATGTTCTACATATATTAATGTTAGTATTATGATTTATTCATTAATGTCCTGTCCCTTTAATTAGTGTGAATCTGTCCAACCATGAAGCTCTGGTAATGTCCACGTTCTAAAACCAATCTCCAGGGCACCTGGGTGGTTCAGTTGGTTAAAACTAATCTCCATAATATTTAGCTGTGTGACTTGGGAAGATATTAAACTTCATCAGGATGTGTTTCCTTATCTGTAAAATGAGGTAACACTACATACAATGAACTGTGTGTACATAGAAATTCCTCAATACATGTTAGTCATTGCTATAGCAAGGCTTGGGATAGGAACCAAACGATGCTGGCTTTTCTGAGCAACCAACTGAAATCCACAAGAGTTCACACCATTCTTAGTCACACTGGTTCCAAGAAATGAAGAAATATGTGGCTCTTTAAGTATTCTACTCTGAGGTAGGAATATTTTAAATACTTTAAATAAATAGCCAGAGCTCTTAAATAAATCTCTCACAAATATGCAGTGTGGGATTGACAGCATTTCCTCCAGTGGGCAGAAGATTATAAGCATGTAAATTTTGCCAATAATGGGGAAAAAGAAGTAAGAGTGGGTAGAAGTCTGTGGGAGGCAGAATTCTAAGACAGTCATTGTATTAGTTATGTAGGGCTTCTATAACAAGTTATCACAACCCCAGAGGCTTAAGATAAATTTATTTTCCCACAGTTCTGAAGTCTATTAGTACAAATTCAGGGTGTTATCAGGGCTGGTTCCTTCTGAAGGCTGGGAAAGAAGAATCTGTTCACCTCTCTCCTTGGCTTATAGATGGCTATCTTCATTTTCACATGGCATTCTCCTTGTATCTGTATGTGTTCAAATTTCTCCTACTGGTAAGGACACTAGTCATATTGGATTAAAACCCACCCTACTGAAATCATTTTAACCTGATTACTTCTGTAAAGACCTTATCTCCAAATAAGGTCATGTTGTGAGGTACTGGGGTAAGGACTTTAACGTAAGAATTTTGAGATGACACAATTCAACTCATAACATTCTTCAAGATCCCTGTCCCCTGTTACATGGGCCCTGCATTAATAGGTGCTTTTAAGTGTAATATGAATAGGATGGGATAGTAATTCCCTTTGCTGATTATGTTATATGGCAAAATATAAATCCCTGAGGGATTTTTTTTAGATCTATTTAGGTCTCCAGTCTGTTAATTTTAAGTTAATTTAAAGGGAATGAACCTGTGGGAGCCTGACCTATTTAGATGAGCCCTTTAAAAGAAGATCTGCAGGTTTGAAGCAAAAGATGCTCTTTTAAGAGCATCTTAGTTTATCCTGAATAGGCAAATTGCCATGTTGTGAGAGAGCCAAAGGGCAGGGAATGGTGGGCAGCTTCCAGGAACAGAAGAGCTCAGTCCTATAAATGCAAGAAACTGAATTCTGCCAACAACCAATGAGGTTAAGAAAACCGTGAGCCTCAGATAAGATACCAGACTCAACTGATACCCTTTTATGTGAGCCTGGTGGGAGCCTGGGCAGGGCACCCAATTAACCTGCACCTAAGCTCCTGACCCATGGAAACTGTGAGATAACAAATTTGTGTTGTTTTAAGCTGCTAAATTTGTGGCAATTATTTTAAGACACAGCAATTAAAAAAGAACTATATGAGAAAAGAAGTGTTTAACAAATACATACCAAATGAAAGGTCGCACCTCTTTAGAAACAGATTTTACATTAAGCATGAGTATACCCAGAAAAAATGGTATTTTCGGCACATACTGATAAACCTACAGCTTCATGTTCATAGGAACTGATGTACGTACATAATGGATTTAGTATGCAAAAAAAGGGGGGCTTTTGGGTATTTGGGTGAAAACTTGATTTTTGCCTCATAAAATATATTTCCTAATTTTATCATCTATTATTTTAGAGTATGCATAAAGAAAGTACCTTAGATGATACATACCAACATGTAAGCAATATTTATATATGATACAAGATAACCAGGTGGAATGTGAGAAGGGAGGAAGAATATGTATATTATGGATTAATACTTCATTGGGACTAGAGTCTTTTCATTAGTCACTTAATGGGTTAGGAACTCTGTTAGTCGGGCTGAATTTAACCAAATCAAGTGTTGACAAATCAAAGGAAAGCAAAGTTGTAACATTAAAAAACAGAATCTGTACAGAGTCATTAAGAAGGAATTAGAGTTTATAGTGCTGGATTCTAGTCATTGAGTGATGCGGAATTCATTCTTTTCTATTGTTAAAGGAATAAGGGAAGCACATCGGATCTCAAAGAGGATGGCGGGCCTGGTTCAAATCCTGGTTGGTATGTTATTTAACTTCTCAATCACAGAAATCCATACTTGGATATGTCATGTCATTTAGATTTATGCTCTTAATTTAATAAAAGTCATTTTATGTTTAAACTATAAAGTTATTTTTTGAAAAGCCTTGCTCTCCTAAAATAAAAACTGAAGATGAAAATTTCTTTATTCTCCAAATGGGTATTTCTGCTAGCTCCTTCATTTTTAATCTTTCTCAGCATGGCTATGGTTCTGGTTGCTAGTTTTCATTTCCCTCCATGCACCACCAAACCAACATTTTGCACTCATACACTCTTGTATATTCCAAATTTGAACCAAGATATCATGAGTATCTTAGCATTATGTCTTCCCCCTCAACATCAACCCTGCACCACTTCCTTCTTATCACAGAGCTGGATGGGAGAGGACAGGACCCAGTCACGTATGAAGAGGTTTAGACTTTGAAGTGATTATTAATGCTCAGAAGTGGGATAAAATTAAAAGCCTGTGAAATAGAATAAATGCCATTCCACCTTTTGGGATTTTCCTCACCTAAATCCATTGCTTTCAATATATTCAAATACTAGTTTTCTTAAATAACCCCCCGACCTCAACAATAAGCAGTCACGTTTTTTGACCTTCCAGTTTTGGAAAATATTTCTGCTATATCCTCTTCATTTTTTTTTTTCTAATGTGTACACAGTGGATTGAAGAAATTCCTGTTAAAATTCCTGCTCTACACTAATGTCCCACAGAATTTTAATTTGATTTATATTTCTCTTATTTTATTAGAAATAGAGACTCCATTTCATATTAATACTGCTTTAAAAAATTAAACAGTAACGAATGCAAACTGTTTTCACCATCCACTTTTAAAATGGCTAAAGCTATCAGTTGTTCAAGAAACCTTTTCAACCCATTTTTTATTTTACCAGTTTTTCTGGTAACATATTTTCTATTATACCAGTTGAGAGACTACTACACTACAATAATCTTTAGATCAATCAACTGACCTTAACTGAACACCTCTTCCAGCCCATTCTGAAGTTAACAATGTTTAAGTTTAATCTACTTGTATCTGTTCCTTATTTCTAATGAGATTGTGTTGGCTTGCTTTATTCCCTTAATTTCTACAATGCTTCTTCAGAAATGTTGTAAAGATTATGTCCTTACAAATAAAAATGTGAAATCTCAAGTGGATACACTGCATTGTTTTATATGCCACAGTATGACGTAACATTTGAGATGAAAAGCATCTGTTTTCAATGTTTATAATCTCTTTTATTTCATGAATGATAATGGAATAAGATAGTCAAAAGAAAATTTCATTCATTCTTCTCTTTTTAAAATCTTGTTCCAATTGACAACTTAATAACTATTAAGAATATAGATAAATGTAGAGCGCTGGAACTATGTAAGTTGTTTATCATCTCCAAGTAAACCTGTCCAGCCTCCAGGATTTTATACCTAATGGCCATTGTTTGTTTGACTTGAACCTGCCATGACAGCTAAGTCAACTAGGAGTGGGCATATTTCCCAAGGGCAGCCCAACCAAAGCTCATGGGAATCAATTTGTGCTGGTAAATAAAGAGCTGAAGAGGAAGAGTCATGATCCTTAATGAGCCGGGGAGGAGTCCTTGCAATTTCTTGTAATTAAAATGCCTAAGTAGAATATTGAATAATGTCATTATCATTTATTCAAAAATAATGCATAATTTAAAACTGTTTGCCTCATGAAAAAATTAAAACTAGAAAATGTTGAAATGTTTAATTCATTAAGTAGAGTTGAAATCCTTTTTGATTCTTTTAAATTTAATACTAAATTTTTGTGCATTGTATTATACATATACAAAATACATATGTAATAGCTAAGACATAAACTAATACATGTAAATTAATCCATGTTTTTCGGTAGTTTAAAAAGAAAATCTGTATATGAGATGGATGCATTTGAATGCTACAGACCTACATTTTTAAGCCTTTTTAATCAATGACTTCTTTTTTTTTTTTTTTTCTAACTAGCACACCGGTTTTGCCTGCTACAGAAAGATACTGTCATTTCATCTCGAGTAGTGCTCCTTATTTAAGGACACTGGTTCTTTTCTTTCAGGTTTCCTTTTACACATACACACACACACACACACACACGTATTTATTTATATATTTACATATATATATTACATTATTTTTTTCCTTAAAGAAAGAACATTGTGAGATAAACTGCAGTGTATAGTTTTATGGCCTTTCTCTATGTCTTAAATCACATATATTGTGTCATGACTCTAGTAACTGGGAAATTTGGAAGCAGATCAATCAATTAAGAGTCATTGATGTATGTTCATAAACCTGCATTCTGGCAGATGTGAGAATCCCTGGACTGGAAGAAGGAAGAGAAAAGTATATAGGGATGTGACTGAAATGTGGGATTAATAGTATAGAGATAAGATGGCCATTATTGGTAAAGTCTTAATAGGCTGAATGAAGCAAAATGTTCATACTGTTGTGCAATTTGTACTTGTTTTTTATGAAATGTACTGTGCATGTATAAAGTCTTCTTTGTTTTGACTGAATTTTGACAAGCCATAATTAATATAAGCAATCCTCAATCAGTCAACATTTAGATGGGACATTTAGATTTAGATGGACATCTAAATTCAAATGTTACAATGAAGTACTGTGTACATAAGTCTACTATGCTTTTATCTACAGCTATGCATGTCTGTATTTACGTACATATTACAGGAGAGTTTACATGATCCATATTCCATTTGTTCAAATTTTCTTTCTGCCCTTCATTTTTTGTACTGAAATTTTGGGCTTCATAAGTCTGCTCCTCTCTCTAAATAATGCATTTCCAGTACTCAGTCTTAAAATTGCAAGTCCTTCTACTATATAGTTAAAGAAATATTAGCAAGACAAGAAGTTGAAAAAATTCAATTTCATAATGCTGCTGAAAAGCAGATATCCTTCAGAATAAAATTGTTCTTAGAAGAAAAACTTATGAAAATGTAACATTTTAAGACATCCAGTCTTAAGAAATTATGTTTTATAAAAATAACCTTTAGGGGCGCCTGGGTTGTTCAGTCATTAAGCGTCTGCCTTCGGCTCAGGTCCTGATCCCAGGGTCCTGGGATCGAGTCCCACATCAGGCTCCCTGCTCAGCGGGAAGCCTGCTTCTCCCTCTCCCACTCCCCCTGCTTGTGTTCCCTCTCTCACTGTCTCTCTCTCTGTCAAATAAATAAATAAATTTCTTAAAAAAAAATAAAAAAATAAAAATAACCTTTAAACTCTAAAAGTATATAATAGTCACTAATTTGTTGCCATGTAATAATATTTAAATTGCCATTTGTGTTTACTAGAAATAACATTAGTTTTAAGTTTTCTTTGTTAAGCCAGAAGAGGATCATTGGCATTTTCTTCTTTTAATTTTTCTTTTTTTACATGAATAGCATCAGGAAAGACCAGGCTCACAGAAATTAGTAACACACATCTAAAAGACATGCAGTTTAATAACAAAAGTGTACTTAAGTTCATATAGATCAGAAAAATTTTTACAAAATGGATTGATTTACATTCCTGCTAATAGCATGTGAGAAGGCATTTTCGTCTACATTCTTGACAACTATAGATCATATCAACATTCTCAGGGTCTAAAAGATAAGGACTGATAACTCATTATGATAGTTTTAACTTGCTTGTTAGTTGACTATCAGAGATGTGGAACACTGATATTTCTTTTTGTGTGGGTGCCTATTAATATCTTTATATATTATTGCTTGGTTATGTTAAATTTGTATCATATTGCATAATGAAACATTATATATGTTATATACATGTCATAAATGTAATGACAAATATTTAAAAGTGATTATTAAAACTGGTATTTAAATGTGTAAAATAAGTAAACATTCTTTAAACTATATAAACTTTGTTCTCATAAATAGAATTAACAAAATCTAAACTAAGGCATTAGTTCTAAATATTAAAAAATGTTTTATTACAATGTAATGAATGTAATGAAAAATGTTTTCATTACAGCATTGTAAAATGGCATTGGCAAGTGAAATATGTAATAATATAGGAATTATTAACTGTACAATGATCTTTCATTATAGAATGAAAGACTTATTTGATGATTCAGTAATTTCATGAGTATTATTTTATATTTTCGTATAGGATAAGAGTATCTCCCTCATCACAAAGCCTTTTCATTAACATCAGGGTTGCATATGACCTTGAACAACTCTTCTTGGCAATACTAAAACCACTGAAAAGCTAAAATTGAGCAAAAATCAATTGCTAATGCTATAGCAAAGCTCGATTTTAAAGTAACTTTTTTCCTGGCTTCCACAGACCTCCCCTCCTCCCTTCTTAGGCTTTTGTTTTAGGAACCTGGTACCATCCTAAAGACATGAGGAAGGAGGCTGGCAGCAAGTACACAATTCCTGTCAAAATCAGCTAGGCCCTGTATTCCCCTATGAAACCCTCCAACCTCTTCCTCCTGGCAAATTTGCAGTTTTTTGAAGGCCATAACCTGCTGCAGGCCCTTTGCCCAGCAAAGCAATAAAGCTACTGTTCCTCTTTATCCCAAATGCTTCACGTTATATTTTGGCACAGAGGTCAGTTTTTGACAAGATCTTATCAGACTGGAAAATAGTCATTATACCGTTATGGGGCAGTTATTATAAATACATATTTATGTATTTCTATAATTATGCATGCAGGTTATATACATAGATAAAGCTTCATTCCATAAGAATTTACCTAACTTTTTTTTCATTGCTTGTCAAAATCTATCCACATAACCAATTATACAACAGTAGCAGAGAATAAAGACTACTCTCTGCGGAGAAATCAAGGAGGTTTCTGTGGAAAATAGGAGTATGTTTACCCTTGTGGAAGGCTTTAAAAATAGGTATTTTATGAGAAATAAAGAAGTGATAAGAAGTAAATCAGTAAAACATAATATGATAGAAGCCAAGGGAGGAGAAAATTTTAAGAAGCAAATGCATTTGGCAATGGAGTGGAAGAGATAAGTGGATGAGATATAGATTGAGAAAAGTGCAATGAATTTAGCAATTTTTAGGCTGTTCATGAACTTCAAGAGGAGTAATATCTCTATTCTGGCAATCTAGTTACTAGACAGAAAGAGATTAAGGATGTATTTAAAAGCCAGAACAACATATATACCAGAAAACTTATTATTGAAGCATAACTTACATATGAAAAACTGCACAAATTATAAGTGTGCAGCTCAACGAGTTATCCCAAAGTGAACACATATGAGCCAATTACCCAGTTCAAACATCATGTTACCAGTACAACCAGAAAGACCTTCTTGTGTCTTCCTAATAATTACCAGTCTTTCTTCTCCAAGTTTAACCACCATCCTGACTTTTACCACCACGAATTTGCTTTGCCCATTTTTAAACTTCATATAAATTGAAAAAGGGTTACATGTATAATATGATGTTTGACTTCTGTTGCTCAATATTATGTTTGAGACTCGTCAATATTCTTGAAGGTCCCAGCAGATTTTCTTCTCCCCCCCCATATAGTTTGCCATTATACAAATGTTTCATAATTTATTTTCCATTCTATTATTGATGGACATTTAGGCTGTTAAGCAGTCTATGCCTACTTTTCCTCCTGTCAGGCCATTTGAGTCTGCATGTGCCAGTGAACAATCCCTGGCTGGCTAAAGGGTCCTCAGTTTGGGCCCCCAAAACCTCCTTCTCTTCTCTAGCAGAGGGTTTCTCTGACCCTGAGGGATCTTGCGCAGCCCTGTGTGGGCACAACCTGGAAGCCATTGCTAGGGTAGCTCTCAGCTCGGGGGAATGGAAGCAAACAGAAAAACTCCCAGTTTTCTTGCCTCATGTAGGACGGTTCTGAGTTGTGTTCCACCTAAGTCTCAGAGGGTTCTCGGAAGACTGGATTCCAGTTGCTCACTGCTGCAAACTGTTCCTTTTTCCTTCTTCCCTCTCTCACTTTCAACATTTTCTCATGTGTCTCAACTCATACTAGTCCTTGTTTTTGTGTCCAGTTTGAGGGGAACCTAACTAAAGCAGTTAGCTCCAGAAAGACGTTGCCTTGGGAAAAGGACTTCAATATTTCCTTCTGGAATTTTGATGATCAACTGGTAACAAAGGCCACACTGGGGGCGCTGGGTTGCTCAGTGGGTTGAGCGTCCGACTCTTGGTTTCCACTCAGGTCATGATCTCAGGGTCCTGGGATTGAGCCCTGCTTCTGCTCCACGCTCAGTGAGGAGTCTGCTGGAGATTCTCTCTCCCTTTCTGCCTCCCTCCACCCCTGCTTTCACTTGCGTCTCTCTCAAATAACTCTCAAGAAAAAACAAACAAACAAACATGACAAAACACTGCTGGTCGATGCAAATGAGACAACACCTGGCATGCTGTCACATTACAAACACTAAGACCTTCATCTCTAGTGATGGATACTGAGTGGAACAGCAAGCACGTGTTGTGCAACAGGTCTGGCATTTAAATCCATAAGGCCAAAAGTAATGGCAAGGACTGCGGCTTTGACTGGCTTTTGTGAACTTCTCTAGAAGGAGGAAAATGATGCTATTTTTTCTCACATTATTTTCTGTATTTTTGTCTCTCGTTCCTTCAATATAAATATTTTTCTTCTGAGATATCTTTCAGAAGAGTAATTCTCTCTTTAGCTATGCTAAACAAGCTATTAAAGACATTTTACAGAGTTCAAGTTATTTTTTAGCCCTTAAATTTCCATTTATGTTTCTCATCTTATTCCTGAAATTCTGTTTTATTTCCTTGAACATGTTCATCGTAATTATTTTAAAATCTGTATCCCTTAACTCCATTAGCTTTATTTCCCGAGTCTCTAATTATTGCCATTTTTTTTTTTCATTTCAGTTTGAGTCCTCTTGTGTGTTTCATGATTTTTGAATTATGGTTGAAAGTAGTACATGAAGAATTTTACACATCATTTAGGTCATAGTAGGATATCTGTTTGTATTTTATTATAAAGTCAGGCTAAGTGAAAATCCTCTTAACCCAATCAGGGACTGAAATGATGGTAAACTGTTTTCAGTTTTGTGAGCAATGGTCTGTTTCAGTTACTCCTAGAACATTTCTCTTCTGGGTCCTTACTAAAATACTAGCATATTTACCACCTCCATGACAGGTCCTGCACTTCACTACTTGCTTCTCCTCTGTGTGAGAGTGCAGAAATATCTGCTCAAGGTCTCAAGTCTCTCAACAGGACTTTCAAAGTTGGCATTGTTGAAATGTGGTGTTAAATGCTATGCTTCCTCACCTCCCTCTCAAGATTTGACCAGTCAGCTTTCAGATACCATGAAACAGATTTTTTTAACCATTTGCTCATTCATTCTCTTGAAAAGTATTCATTTGAAATAATCTCATTCACATTACTAAAAACAGAACTCTCCACAAATTTTTTCTCAGTCAGTATTTGAAATACTCATTTTTAAGGTATTTTAGATATCCTGATATATCTTACATTAAAGATTTTTACGTGTAATGTATTTTTATATAAATATACACCTACTTTTACTACAGATATTTATAGACTGGTAATTTGTCTTACTCATCTTCGTAAGTTGTCTTGTATGGTAGGCCCCCCCAATCCTAGTTGCCATATTGAATAAAATATAAACGGTTATTTTTTATTATTGATGCTCTTCAACTAGTCTTAAAAATAGATCTATCCCAACTTAGCTATTTTTTTGTTGGAAATAAAAAAAATTTGTTTTCATTTTATTCATCATTTTTCATTTCCCTGATTTGCACAGTAGTTATTGTATCAAATCATAAAATGGTTTTAGATGGCTGTAGCATTTGCTAATAACACCCTACCTTGATAGCTTGTAAATGTAATATCCACCTCATTTGACTAACTTGCAATTTGTTTTCTTGCTTGAAATATCCCCTTCTTGAAAACTTAGTACACCTTGGGCAGTGCCAGTGAATGGTGATGTAGAGAATGTAGAGAATGTAGAATTTCACACACACACACACACACAGAGTCCTTCTCTCTGACATAGAAGTAGGACCTGAGAGGTAAAATTACCCCACAGTAAGATTCCAGCCAGTGCCTGATAGAATCACCTGAAAATCTACTACCTACTGGGCTTTATTACTGACAGAAAAAAAGATGTATTTCTTAAATGTTTGAAAGAATATAAATGTAACAAAGTTAAAAATGATAACTTCACTTTTCTAAGGACAACCAGCTTCTGTCACTGGCCAACAAATTAACATATCTGTTATTAGAATGATATACAACATAAAAATAAAGCTAAAAATGTCCCATAAAGATACGCTATTACATAAATTGAATGTTTTTAAGAATAACTCAACAATGTTAATTTTATGAATTTTTTTGTAAGAAAGGTATTTTTCAAAGATTCTTTTTATACCAATTTAAGAGAATATTTTCATGCTAATTTATACTTTAGATATCAACATAATCCTTTTCTGCCTTAAGACATAAGTGATAAATTTTATACATATTTCATGTAATTTGAGGTTAGATATATAGGATTTGTTTTCTCTTAAAATACCTCCTTTAAAGGTAGTTATTAATTACTAATTACTTATTTCTTTATAGAAACTCTTTGCCTTCAATAATTAAAACAAGGTAATTTGCTTTGATATGTTTTTAAATAAATTTTCAGGTATAACTTACATATGATAAAATGTACCCATTTTACATGTACGGTGCAATAAGTTTTGACAAATATATTCGCCTGTTTACCACAACTCCAAACTACAGACATATCATCCCTCTGGAATGTCCTCTTTGTCTTTCTGTAATCTGTTAACTCCAGCCTGCCACTGATTTGCTTTCTGCTGTGATAAATTAGTTATGTCTTCTCTAGAATTTATAAAAATTAAATCATATGTATTCTTTTGTGCTGGTCTTTTTTCTCAGCTTAATATTTTTAAGATTAGCAATTTGTTTTAAATGTACAACTTTTTAAATACTGTAATCAAAATATTTTATAAACATAGTACTTATTGTATTTCTATACTCAAAATACAAATTACAGTTATTGAGAAACCAATTTTGCCAAGAACAGATGAAAGCAAAAGGATTAAATGTGCCTCAATGGACAAAACTGTTAGTTGGAACCGCCTAATATCTAGTGAGATTTACGTACCATGGTGAACTCCCACATTACTGCAGATACAAAGTAAAAGATGACTGGTCAGGGTAATCTACAGTTGTCAATTTCGTAGGGAAGAACTCTGCCTTGCTAAGAAACCAAACAAACTGCTTTTGAATAACCCAAACTCCTCCACACTCACAATGAGTTTATTTATTTTTTTCTTTATTTTTTTTCTTTTTCTTTTTTTAATTTAATTTTATTATGTTATGTTAGTCACCATACATTACGTCATTAGTTTTTGATGTAGTGTTCCATGATTCATTGTTTGCATATAACACCCGGTGCTCCATTCAATAGGTGCCCTCCGCAATGAGTTTTAAATCAAGTGAAGAAAAGAAAACAGAAGTACAAACTGAATTTCAGCACAGAAAGTTACAAGTATATAAAGAAAAGAGGGAGAATGTAGAATTTCACACACACACACACACAGAGTCCTTCTCTCTGACATAGAAGTAGGACCTTGACATACTGGCAGGATTTTATCAAATAGAGACTAAAGCTGAAAAAGTGATTTCAGACAGAGGAAACAATATGAACAAAGGTAGAGAGATGAACAAAATGCTCAGAATACTAAAGTATCACTGCTTGGTGAACGTGAAAGGAAATAATTGAAAATTAGGCTAGAAATGTAAGGAGAGCAAATGCAGACCATGGAAGTTTTCACATGCTAAACGACAATATGTTTCTTTAAATATTAGGAACGATAATGAAGATTTCGAGTTATTGGATAGGATGTTTTCTACTATCTAATAATATTAGTCAATTCCCATGATATAATGATATATAGAATTGGAGATAGTTGGAATTCTGGTTTAAGTCTGACTTCAGTGGAAAACCTCTAGTGGTTCACAGGTATGGAATATGCTGTCCCATACACTGCTATATAATTGTGTGCATGTGTGTATAAATGCATGGGTGTATATATGTATTGCGTATATATTAAGGATAATCTATCAATTTTTATTTCTTGAAAGTTTTTAACATTTATAGCGGTTGAACAATGTTAAATACCTACCAGGCAACTGAAAATTATCATATGGTATTTTTCTTTAGCCTTAACAGTGGAGTGCAACATATTAATGTGTTTCTTTATATTGAGCCACATCTGCTTTCCTGGAATAAATTCCATTTAGTTATGACATGCTATATTTTTTAGTATGTTCGTGGTCTATTCACAAATATTTTATGTGAGATTTTGCATTGATATTCTTAAGTGAGTTTGGCTTGTAGTTTTCACTTATGATACAATCTTTTCATGTTTTACGATGAATATGTACTAGCTTCATATAATAAGTGTGGAAGTTTTCACTTCATTTCTATGCTCTGAAATTTAAGTAGACTTATGACTATCTTATTCTTAAAACTCCTCTGGGAATTTATCTGAGCCTGGTGCTTTCTGTTGGATACGCTTTTTTTTTTTTTTTAAACTTGATTTCTACTACAGTATTACATTTAATTATATTTTGTTATTTATTTAGTAGTCTCTCCTTTTTGAATAGTGTTTGGTGGATTTAGACTTTTCTATTCCTATAGAAGTAAATTTTGGAGAGTTTAATCTTTCTTAAAAATGTGCTTTTCAATGAATCGTGGAACACTACATCAAAAACTAATGATGTACTGCATGGTGACTAACATAACATAATAAAAAAAAAAAAAAGAAAAAATGTGCTTTTCAGCTAGAATTGTGCAGAGTAAACTTACACTATAAATTCCCCTGGTTATTATTCACCCTTGCCATTTTCAGTTACTGCATTTACAGTTTCTCTTTTTTCTTTATTTTTCCTCTTGGTTGGATTTGTTTGTGATTCACTTAGTTTGTAGATTTATTTTTACAACAAATCATTTTTTTAAGGCATATTTCAGGTTTATCAGATAAATTTTAGGTTGCCCAGTTAAATTTGAATTAAAACATACACACACACACACTTTTTTTAGTGTAAGTTTGCCCCAAATACTGTATCAGCCATAACTGTATAAAGAATTACTTTTTTTTTTTTTTTTAAGAAAATAAAAATAAAGAATTACCTGTTTAGACTGGAAGATGGTGGTGGAGTAGGAGGACCCAAGGCTCACCTTATCCCACGAATACAACTAGATAATTATCAAATCATCTTAAATACCCCAGAAATTGATCTGAAGACTGGTAGAACAAACTCCACAACTAAAGGGAAAGAAGAAGCCATCTCAAAGAAGGTAGGAAGTGTGGAGATGCGGTAGTTGAAAGAAATGGATATTGGCTGCTGCGGTGGGGAGGGAGCCCTGGCTGTGGAGAAGGGCAAGGGACAGACTAACACACTGGGGAGCCCATATAGAGAAGACGAATCCCCATAGCAATTGACTTGGAAAGCAACAGAGGTCAAATTTTAGGAGTTCTTACAACCTGCAGGGCTTAAAGCCTGGAGTTCTAAAGGTCAGGGGCCTTGGCTCAGGGAGAGCATTGGTGTTGCTCTTGAAAAAAGGGAGGGCAAACAGCCCAAGGACATATAGCATGGGAAGAGCAATCTAAAGAGTGCCTGGGCACACAGTGGAGAGGTTATTTGCTCATCTCAGAGTGTGTCTCGGAGACGCTAGAAGAGGGAGCATTCACAGAGAGACCCCTCTAGGAACAAATGAATTGGCTAGTGCCAGTTTCCTCCTTTGCCCCTCAGCCAAAGTACAGGCCACCTGTGGGAACCAGCACAGCTCCAACAGTAGCTAACTTCTTACACCAAGCCCCGCCCTCCTAAACTCTGGTGGAATCACCCTTCCCAGTCTAACTTGCCTTAGTCCCAAGCATCAAGACCCCTCCCCCAGAAGACCAATCCAAACCCCTGCCAACACCAGGTGTCCTGACCCAGGGGTCTGTGGGCTCAGCTCCGGTAATGGCAGCGCCAGGTCCCATTTCACAAGCAGACCAGAGCATGTTAAAACTCACCATATTCAGGCCAGGGACCAAACACTGCCCCCCATAGGCAGAGAGAGCCTCTGCAAACAACTGGCCTGAAGGATAAAGTGGCCAGGACACAATGGCAGAACACATAGGGCACACAATGGAGACACCCCCAGAAGCACCAGACCCTGAAAATAGGGGACACTATTGCAGGGCACTACAAGACCTCTTTGTCAAAAGGCCATCACCCTCAAGAACAGGAGACATAACTGACTTTCCGACATAGAGAAATAGGCACAGAGACTCAGACAAAATGAGAAGACAGGAATTTGTCCTAAGTGAAAGAATAGGAGGCGGCCATGGCCAGAGATCTAAATGAAACAGAGGTAAGTAACATGCCTGATAGAGAATTTAATGGTCATAAAGATACTCACTGGATTTGAGAAAAAAGTGGAAGGCATGAGTGAGACCATTAACACAGAAATAAAGAATAACCCAGCAGAGTTGGACCCTTGGGGTGCCTGGGTGGCTCAGTAGATTAAGCATCTGCCTTTAGCTCAGGTCATTATCCTGGAGTCCCACACTGGGCTCCCTGCTCAGCAGGGAGTTGGCTTCTCCCTCTGCTCCTTCTCTGCTTGTGCTTGCTTGTGCTCTCTCTCTCAAATAAATAAATAAAATCTTAAAAAAAAAAAAAAAGAGTTGGATCCTTAACCAGCTGAGTCACCCAGGTGCCCCAAATTCATATTTAAATACGGACATTATCATTATAGTGGTCTTTTAGTAAATAAAGGTCAAAGTGCATGTACAGTATGCTATACTTTTTCTAAGTACAAAAGTAAATTTAGGGATGCCTGGGTGGCTCAGTCATTAACTGTCTGCCTTTGGCTCAGGTCATGATCTCAGGGTCCTGGGATCAAGACCCGCATCAGGCTCCCCGCTCTGCGGGAAGCCTGCTTCTCCCTCTCCCACTCCCCCTGCTTGTGTTCCTTCTCTCGCTGTGTCTCTCTCTGTCAAATAAATAAAATCTTAAAAAAATATATATATAGTATTTACTTATTTGTGCAAAAAACACAGGAAGGGTGAATAGAAAAAATAATAAAGTTGATTACATGCAAGAGGTGAAGGGAAGGGCATTGAAAGGATAGGATAATAGGAACAGGGATAGAATGAAGCATAATTTATGGAATATAACTTTTTATATATTTCTCATTTTTAGAATCATGGTAATCTTTCACATACCCAAAAAAGAATGAAGGTCAACAAAGATAGGACGAATGGAATAAAATGCAATACAAGCAAAACAAATGAAACTAATTGTAGGGAAGGAAAAAGTAAATTTTGAACATAATGTTTTAACTATATTTTCATGCTTATGAAATAATTTTAGAAATATTCTATGTGTATTCTGGAACTGAAAAAATGAGTAAATATATTGTGGACAGTAAGATCCAAGATTCTTACCATTGGAGTATGGAATTATAAATACGGAAAGGGGAAAGGCTAAAATAGACCTGACGTTCAACTGAAATTAGAAGTATAACTATGATTTCATTATAGTTTAATACATATATATGTGGAATTATATTTATATAGACATGTTTATATATACATAAAATCACATAAACAGGTCTATTTATGTATCAATGTATAGATTTGTAAATATATCTACATGCATATATATGTGCACAGATTTCTTTGGTTATAAATACACATGTATATATGGCTATGGGGATAAAAAAGTATCTATAAATTGTTTGAATTATCCAAGCCTAAAAATATTTTAAATGAAAAAGCTCAAAAATATGCTATTTCCATTGACACTATCTTAAAATCTTCCCCAAACCCTTTTTTGTCTTTTTTGATGCAGATTCTTAGGCTAAATTAAAAATAAAATCCCCTTTTCTTCCTTCATATAATTTGTTTCTTTATGTTCTACGATGAAACATTTTCAGCATTTTCTATTTTTGTTATTTTTCTTTACATCTGAACACATTTGATAAAATGAATGATTGAGGCTAGAAATAATTTCCATCTACTTATCAGCTGAATTACTATTAGCAAGTCCAGCCACATTTTGCTATACGATTTACTCATTAAAGTTGATCTGCGTCATATCGTGACCTTAAACTTAAGTATACTTGATGTCATTCAGTGAAGATAATGACTTTAGAGTCCTAATATTTTTCCAAGTCAGTCACCACAAAAGTGACAAGATTAAAGATGCACCTTGAATACTGCATATGTCTTCCAGATACAATGCTCTACACTTAGTAAATATTTACAATCTTAGTTGTTAGTCACCAACAATTATAGGACTTATCTTTGTTTCATTTATTCAAAATGTCAATAATTGCTCAATTTTATACACAAGATTATGCAATATTCTCCTCTGTATTTTGGGAGTTTAGTATAGACACAGAGACATGAATGGAAGGGTATGTTGGAGCTGGAGAAATGTCAAGGACTAAGACAAAGCATGAGTCGGAAATAATATTTACTGGGATTGAATCAGGACACTGGCTAGTATAAACAATATTTAGACATATATTGAAAACATTGGGCAATCATAGCAAATCATCATTACCATTTTGAGTCTGAGCAGACCATGCCCACAATAAATGAATAATCTGCTTAAGATTGTTTTAATTAGCTTTCAATGTAGCTGATTTGCAATAATGATGGTAATAATGAGAGAGCGCAGAGCGGCAAACACGTATATAGGTTCTTTTGGAGGAAAAGATAGTTTTTATTCCCGGCTCTGCCACTATTTGCTGTGTGAATTTAAGCAAAAAATTTGCTACTTTGAGTCTCATTTTATTTATAAGGTAATAATTTTAGACAACCCTCTTCCTGAAGACTATTTTGACAAATAAATTGTCATAATGTTTGATGGAGAATGCAGCACACTTGCTGACCTCTTATTAAGCATCTATTAAATTTGGGTTCATATCCTACCTTCTTTAATGCCTTGACAACCCTCGGGATTCCAATTTCCAATTGGTTTTAGTGTACTTCTAGTTGGAAAATACATTATTACAAAAGGCAAAATGGTTCAATGTTGCTTGTTTATGAGCCTTGAGCAAACCTCCAAAACTGCAGGAGACACAAAGAGGTAGCCACAGGAGATATCTCTTTCTATTTAATAATTTAGACCAAAATAAATGAGAAGATTTTGGAGGAGATATTTAAGACACAAGTATCTGTATGGTTTTTTATCAGGGAAGACTTTACTAATTTGCTTTAGGAAAAGCAATCGTTTATTGGAATGCTATTTTTCCCAGGGCAGGTAGCCTCTCCCCTAGCAAAGGTACACAAAGAGAGTGTCAGTTTAATTCTCTGGGAAAGACTGTCAGTTCCTCCTGAGTTCTGCTCATGCATCTTAATGGATCATCAGCTTTCCTGAGACAACCACATTTCAACCCATATAAAAAAAAGATATGATGTTCAAGAAACAGAGATGGCTTGAATAATTTAATAGCTACATATAGGCCTATGAAATATTAAAGGGACAATAGTGTACAATGGGGAGTTTTACAAAGATTCGAGCTTGACATCAGTCTCCTCCTTGCACAGTTGGCTGTTTGGCTATAATGACAGTTAACATGTTATGATGGTGAGACAATAATTAGAATGGAGTTAATAAGTATTTTAATAAAAGCTCAACCAGCTTACTGACATTCAGGTATTTAAAAAGTGAAAGCACTCAAATAACTTTTCTTCGGAATATTGTACTAATACTAAAAATCATTTTGAAGAGCCTCCCATTCCTGTTGCTTTTAAATAAATGTGTTATGAACAGAACTGTTCAGCTACCTATGTATTTCCTTCAAAAATATGATATGCTTTAATAATCCCTCCATGAAGTGAAAGGTGAGAAAGCAGGTGCACAGTCTCTGAGGTTGTGCTGACATGATCTGAAGAATCAATGCTTCATCATTTCATATGGTATATCTACATACTCAATCCCACTTTATAATCCAGATCATCTCCATCAGAGACTCAAATGGAACTGCTGATAGCCATATAAAGCAGAGCGGCCCAAACAGGAACTCTCATTTTCTTAATTGCCAATCTTTGGTTTAGACATTTATAATAAGCGTTAAAAATGTCTATTTGTTTCTAAAATTATTTGTCCTTAATTTCTTCAATTCTTTGGCAAGACAATGTGCTTACAAAAAACTTGTAATTAGATAAAGGGACATTTTTACCCACTTTAACTGAAGTAAATGTTTGAAATTGCTTAACTTCAAATAAGTACTGTGCTATTTTGCTATTACCTCTAACAGGACTCTGTTTCGTTTTGCATTTCCTAACACTGTACTGCATTTTTGCTTTGAAGAGACACCTAAGGATGAGGAGAAATGGAGAATAAGGGGCTTGTTTCCCAGAGGAATACTTTCCTATGATAGCTATGATCCTGATCTCATTGTTAGATGAATACTTTAAATAAAATTAAGCGGTGATACGAAGTTGAGTTTCTACCAAAGACTTAGGGTGTGTTTTATATTCTTTGTTTTTATGGAAATCCACAGCATACCCAAGACTGTATATGGCTCACTCAGGAATCACAGTGGGTCCCACAAAATGATGATTCCTCTTCTCTGGGCATTAATAATCTCAGAAGAGTCATAAAATAAACAGCTCGATAATGTAATTACTCTATTATCAAGAGTCCCTACACAATGTTTTATACTTCTTGAATTGCTTCTGCATATATAATTTCATAGGAAACTTACTTTGCATAATCCTATGGGAAAGATTTGGAAAGAGAGGGTATATTCCAAGCAGAAGCAATTCTGCAAGCTAGACACTGTGTCAGTTACTGTGAATTCAGAGTTATGTAAGATACAGAGCATGCCTTTGGGAGCACAGCCATAGGTTGGAAGGGCAAATCACCTTTGAAATTGTCAGTGATTTTGCCTTCTTTTAAAGAGTGCCCAACCTTTGCATTTTGACTACCGCTAATCTTACCTCTTTCACTCTCAACTAGCTAAGTGGGACAACTAGTATATCCTGTAGATTCTCTGTAATTGGTACAACAAGAAAATTACCGTGATTACTTGAGCATGGTGAAATGATTAATAATGGCACTCTTTCACTGATGCATGCCAGTACAGTATACCCAGAAAGTAAACAAAACCAATTTATCAGTATTAGCATCTGAAGTAAAAGCCAGGCCCAACTTGTGCTCACCTCAACCTCTGATGCAATAGTTCTCTTGGTCTTAGATAGCTCCCACATATCTCTAGCATATTCTATCTCCTTCACAAAGTCATATTCTTACCTCATTCCTCAACACGATCAACATGTTCTTTAGTTAAAATCTCCCAAATTACAGGGGTCTCAGATTATGTTACAGACTTTTGCTATATAGTTTGCTTGCATTCGTCTTTTATTTCTACCCTTTCTGATCCAGATTTATATGCTCTCTGAGGACATGAGGTCTTAGTTGTTGATATACTACTATTTCTGCTACTTCAGAGGAATGTATAGTACTTAGCCAAATTCAATAATCCATACCATTTTTTTCCATTTATCTTCCTAAAATTTATTTTTGTTAGTATTTGAAAGCTGTTTCAGTATCCTGCCCATAGACATAATTGCACCAGTAGCAGACATCGAATATAAATAATGAAAATGACATGATGCATGTCTGTAAAACATTCAAAGCAGATTTATGTTGGTAAAAGCAGATAAAGATTTTACTCAAAAATGACTATAAAATATGATTTCACTCATGTGAAATTTAAGAATTTAAGAAATGTAACAAACGTAACAAAATAACAAAGAGAAAAAGAGACAAACCAAAAAACAGACTTAACTATAGAGAACAAACTGATGGTCACCAGAGGGGAGGTGAGTGGGGGGATGGGTGAAACAGGTGATGGAGATGAAGAGTACTGTTATCTTGATGAGCACTGAGTGATATATGGAACTGTCCAATCACTATATTGTACACCTGAAACTAATACAACACTGTATGTTAACTATACTGGAATTAAAAAAAAAGAGTACACTTATCATCATGAGCACTGAGTAATGTATAGAATTGTTGAATCTATAGAATTGTATACCTGTAACTGATATGGCACTGTGTGTTAATTATGGTGGAATTAAAATTAAAAAACGACTATAAAATTATGATTGCTTTGAAATGTAACTTTAAGAATATCCTGTTATAGTTTAAATGTTATTACTAAGTTTATAGAGAATTTTTTATTTTGAATCTAAAGTTCATGTGTACAAAAGATATGATAAATACAGTTTAACTCTAAAAGTTAATTCAGCTGCTAATGAAAACAAGCCAATGTATTTTACAGGAGACTTCTGAATATTTAAGGTGGCAAACAGTTCTGTGTGTGTGCGTGTGTGTGTGTGTGTCAGCTAGCCATTGAATTTGCTGTTTTGTTTTCTCTTAAATAATAGCAAAATAAGTGCACAACCTTGAAATAAAGCAGAATTACAAATGATTAGCACACAGTTGAACATCTACTGAGTTACTCACTACTGAGAATCTCAGGAACTATACCATATGGTACCTAATCCCAAGCACTAGACTGCTTTATTAGGAAGATAAAACATACTAGACAATGTTTTCCTTCTTTAATTCATATTATATATTTTACCTTGTCTTTTGCTTTCCTGTTTCTTTAATGGATACTATCTTAACCCATTTCAAGTAGAAATGTCTTATCTTATTAAAAGTATACATAAAAAAAGCAGTGTTCTACAGATTAAGTATTTTCCAGATTTAAGTGATAATAGATCTAGACTCTAATCTCAGCTCTGCCATCTACTCATGCATTTTAACTGTCCCCAAATTTTGTCCTGAGAATCACATAACATAATGCATGTGAAAATGCTTTGAAAATTATAAAGCTCTGAATGAATATGCCTGTTTTCATTATAATGATGTGGATGATCTACAGCCTAGTTACTTCATATATCCGTATCTTTAAGGTATCTATAGATTTTCTTTCCTGAAAATGAGGAAATCGGTATTTTTAGCCTAAGTTCAAGACTGTTATTCAAAATCTTTACAACTGCCATGGGCCAGGCTCTAAGAGGCCAGTGTAGCCAAAGCCTGTTGTAACTCTGGAGTAGGCTTCCCTGCAGATTCATATCGTGGAGGTGCATGGAGTCCTGGGAGGTGCCAGGGTGACTAGCTTGGCCAAAGGGTCCAGCAGTTTGCACTAACAACAAATATTAATTGGTACAACCACATTGCTGCAAGCTAATTATATAATTCTAATTACGCTCTCCTAATCTAAAAGAAACCAATTTTGATTATCTATTTTATTATTCTGAATACTTCTAGTGGTTATCTCTCACCTTTAAACAATGTACCTAAAATTCTGTTACTCAATTTATGAAATTTAACTTAACTGATTGACCCTCCAGAAATAGAAGATGAGAACTTTCAGATCACTTGCAATGCTCCAGGAATGTTTGCACATCCAATTACATTCCTAAATTATTGTTACAGTATGTAACCAGATTACAGCCATGACTCGAGTTGTCTGGTCTCTTAGAGCTTCTTCCACAATCGAAACAACAACAGCAATGCGGCCCAGTATCTGAAATAATTTCAAAATGACAGAAACTCTTTATTTGCATGTTTCCAGCATCAATAATTCTATAGCACATGGCGATAGTTCTAAGAATTTTTTTTATCACTCATTAACTTTTATTATACTCCACATCTACCATAGTACCTCTCTTTATCAAACTCCTCTTTTTTTTTTTT
>NC_138382.1:44744922-44784155 GCF_054177405.1 Leptonychotes weddellii
GGTGTTATGCACAAACAATGAATCATGGAACACTTCATCTAAAACTAAGGATGTAATGTTTGGGGATTAACATAAGAATAAAAAAAAATAAAAAATAAATAAAAAAAAAAAGAAACTGATTACCCAGTTTTAATTTTTCTTCTCCTTTTCCGAATCTGTCTTCTAACTTCGAAGAAAAGACAAATGACACCCGAAAAGTCATCTGTTCAGTCCCTAAACTGCCCTACAAACAATCCTAGAATAACTACTTAAGCATTTGCTGTATAAAATATGTGTAGGGCGCCTGGTTGGCTCAGATGGCTAAGCGTCTGCCTTCGGCTCAGGTCATGATCCCAGGGTCCTGGGATCGAGTCCCGCATCGGGCTCCCTGCTCCTTGGGAGCCTGTTTCTCCCTCTGCCTCTCTCTCTCTCTCTCTCTGTCTCTCATGAATAAATAAATAAAATCTTTAAAAAAAATGTGTAAATATAAATTATTATGCATAAAATGTATGAATTTATGTTTCTCATTTCACTCAGTTGTTGACTTCTAAATAAATTTCCATTTCTATAGATTCTTGGTGCCTCACCTATCTATGCTCTGGGAATGAGCTATTTCCATTTACTTTAGGAAATTATTTAAGAAGCCTCTTTAAATTAATGACCGAATTCACCTACAGAAATTTTAGAGATTTAAGATGTTAAAATTTTTAAGACTGTGTTAATTTATAAAGCCAATTTTTTTTAACCTTACAACCTTATTTACACTTTCTTGCTTATGGTCTGCTATCTAAGCTTGTTAATACATGGAGTTTTTCTTGCCTCTTTGGCCAATATCAATTTTTTTTTTTTTTTTTGCATGACGATATAGATGTATACCATCTAGTGAGAATTCTAGATGTTGTGCTGTGAGTACTATTTACAGCTACTTTCCTGAAATTCCACCAGATCCAGTGTGGTTAAATCAATTTCTAGTGAAGAAAGGAAATGGTGTGAATTACTGGTGCCTGTCACCAACACACACATGGCCCGTGTGCTAGCTGCTGATAACAATGACTAACTAGGTAAAATAATTTTTTTTAATCTCAGGTCAGTGGTCACTACAACCCTGAAGCAAAGGCAAGTATCATTTTAGAGTATTAGCTCTAGGTGCCATTAAACTCAACAGGTTCCCACCCTGATTTAATTTAATGTCACCTTTTCAAGATTAATGCTATGCAGTTTTGTGTTCTTCCAATCACTTACATGACACTTCTTAAAAGTAGAAGTTAAAATTAAATTTTATTACAAATCCTAATAATGCTAGAGAAATCTAATCTACTATGTTGGTGAATGCTTCTTGGTATTTCAGTAAGTACATAATTTTTTTTTTTTAATTCTATAACATATATCAAATACTCCAATACAAAATCCCAAACTCCATCTAGTGGTATGATATTCACACTTAGGTTACAAAAGTTTTATTCAAATTGTCCAATATAACTTAAGGATGATGAGGAAACATTTGGAAGCCCCCCTAATAAACATCACTATTTAATCCTGGACTCTGCAATACTAACACTTCTTGCAAATATCATGGACTTTTAAAAACCATGAAAATAAGACCGATCTTTAAAAAAATATTGTCTATGATGAAAGAATGATGTTAAGGTAAACAGATTGAAGAATCAGAACAGGTGTATAGATGACTGTATCTCACAACATAAAAAAATTAACCCGAGAAAGGTTTATCACTATGGGATTTTTATTATGTTGTGTATTTTTCAAGTCTTAGAGAAAGTAGTCAAATATAGCTTATCATTGGCCTGGATTAAGATTAGCTTTGGGTGCCTGGGTGGCTCAGTTGGTTAAGCGTCTGCCTTTGGCTCAGGTCATGATCCTGGAGTCCCAGGATCGAGTCCCACATCGGGCTCCCTGCTCGGTGGGGAGTCTGCTTCTCCCTCTGACCCTACCCCCTCTTATGTGCTCTCTCTCTCATTCTCTCTCTCTCAAATAAATAAAATCTTAAAAAAAAAAAAGATTAGCTTTAAATGTGTATTTTCATTGAAAGACACACCCTTCCCATCCCCCAACCCCCGATTAATTTTAGAGTACGGTTAATTCAAATCCATCCAAATAATGGGGTTTTAAAAAATGACAGTGTTAGAAATGTGCATATTTCCAGATACTTCTGGAATAAGAAATATCATATACATGTTAGTATATTAAATTACCTATTAAGTTTGAACATTGGACACATTCTATTTTCATAGTGGCTGATAATTACTTTTTAATGTCATACTAATTAGTGAAAAAATGCTTTAGAATAGTACTGAGTTACTGGAATTGTTTACTGCAATTTTGACATGATGTGTAATATCATTATACTGTTTTACAATCACATAATAAATGAAAAGCGATCCTTTAAATTGATTTTCTAGACTGCATTCTCTGTATTTGCTGTCAATCCTCATTAGACGAGCAATTTTTCTGGTATACTGGCAACATGACGAAAATAATACTTCCCACCTGTTAATGACAACTTTCTTCCATCTCGAGGAAGAACAAATACATACAAACCAAAATTAGCATGTTAAAAGAAGATGCAAGATAATAAATGACAGTAAAATAGAAGGAGAAAGAAGTGAGAACAATGTGAATGGGAAAAGTGCGATTTAATATTATGCTCTAATACCTAACACATCAAATTGCAAACATGAAAACAAATATTAAAATGTCTTCTTTCTAATATGAAATGACAAAATCCAGTCTTACAAAAAACAGCAATTTTAATCATTAAATCAAACTCATAATAGCTCTTGTAAATTCCTGTTATTTTTTAAAAAATGTTCAATGTAACAGTTATTGCTAATAGAACCAGGCTACGTTGCAAATATGCTAAAACTGTTAATTTCTACACGTGAGGAAAAATTCAGGATTTCTTTTATAATTCTCCTGACAGATATTTTGGTTTTTAGCAATTATTGGTATTACAGTACATTTTCAATGCATAAGCTTATCTATTAATTTCTTTTATGAATTGTTCATTTACTTTGCATACCTATAGACTATTTTTACATACAGGTGCTCATATTTTCTTTATTTTTGGATATGTTTTATAATTTTAGGATGGTAATTTTAATATTATTGAAAAATTCTCATTTTTACTTATTCTTTTGACTTTTTCAGGTCATATATTCTGTGAATTAGTCAAGACTTGATCAATCCTCTCCTTTATTGATTTCATGTTTTCATATAAAAACTTTAATTTCAAAAACGAATTTAAATTTATCATTTCTAGTCATGGATGAAAACAGGTAATAATTTATCACACTAAAAAATAGATATTTGGGCAAATATTTCATTCACAACCACCACCAGACCACTGAATAAACCTATTAGACAGAATCCTGAAATATACCACTTAAATAGTGGTTAGTGACATAAAGTGTCACTTTCTAATCAACCTGCTAAAGCCATGACAAAATGAATTTTGTGATCATGAAGCTACACCTACCTTACTTTTTTTTTCTACTCTGTTTCTGACACTTGTTTGAAAAAATTTTCTCAAGGTCTGAAGTTTTTAACAGCTTTTGAAATACATATTCTACAAATTGAATTATTCTCCCCAAATTCATATATCGACACCCTAACTTCCAATGTGGTGGTGTTGGAGATGGGTCTTTGGAGATCATGGGGTTTAGATGAGGTATGAGATTGGGACCTTCCTGATGAGATTAGTGCCCTTCCAGAAAGAGACACCAAGAAAGCTTGTTTTCTTTGTCTTCACCTGTAGCACTTAGGAAAGGCCATGTGAAGACACAGCCATCTTCAACCCAAGGAAAGAGCCCTCAACAGACAATGATGCTGATGGCATCTTGATCTTGGACTTTCAGTCTCCAGAACTGTGAGAAATAAATCTCTGTCACGTCAGCTATCCAGTCTGTGATATTTTGTTATGGCAGCCTGAGCTGACCGATACAATATACATTTATTATAATTGTAGACACATTATTTATACTCTTGTGTCTACTATAAGGACTTTTTTTTTTTTTTGCATCTCATTAAAGTTGCCTCTTAACTAACAACAGAACTAATGAGATACATGGTAGTTTGAAAGATCCTATGGGAACGGGTTGTAATTGTCCACTTGTATAGCAACCAGTGTGAAAAAAACTACATATATATATGAATTCTGATCAAAGTTTTAACTCTTTTTACTCTATCTCCATTTGGAAGTCAAATAAGATAGATAATACATATATAGGAGTGTGTACATGCTCCTGTGTGCATAAATGCACTTTAAATTTTAATTCCACATAAGTCATTATTTCTTGTAGATTTGTTTGGATTATTGATGCAATTCTTCCACAGCTATTAAAGAAAGTTTGTTTTTTTGCTAGTTTTTATGTCAAACAGTCTTGGTTATTTGAATTCCTGTTATAATCTCTGTTTCAACAAATTATAGGTCAATATTCCCATATACCTGCTTAGATAAAAATATACCTGGGGTTATGCTTACTTCTTAATCAAAATGTATCTATTATGTAGCCACCTTTGTGCTTCCAACTGTAAAATATACTTCGTAATGATAAAGCATAACTGCTACAGTTAAAGATCTTACAATTTAATTGAAGAAAGAAGGCTACATAATAATTAAATTCTAACCTTCAGTCTAACAAAAATTATAATAGTGACACCAGGAATGGAGAGTTATTAGGTGCCTGGCCTATAGTAACCGGAAAAATTTTATATGGGAGAGGTAAAACACTGAAAATGCAATATTTGGGGAAGATAAAAGGTAGTATTTATGCTTTATAACCTCTGATACCTTTAGGGAAGTTGTGATCAATCAAATATTTAACAATCACGTATCACAGGCATGAGCAATAAAGAGTGGAAGAGGAATCATGCTGTGCTAGGCTTTATTTCTGTGGTTCCTGAATCAATTACTTGATAATGTTTTTAATAACAAACTTTGAAAGACTTTGGCTAATCTCAAGCAGTGCACTAATTTGAACACATGCCCTGTGTCAAAACCAATATAAAATACTAATGCATATCTTGGAACAATAAACATGTTTTGAATCATTGCTCAGGGTTCCATAAAAATGGATTGGATTAAATAGCTTAAGTCATATTTTATATGTAGGACTTTGCCATTTCATTACCTATTTAAGAGCAAGAAAACTGTATTTGGTGGAATATTACTCAGCCATATGAAAGAATGAGATCTCGCCATTTGTGACAACATGGATGGACCTAGAGGGTATTATACTAAGTGAAATAACTCAGACTGAGAAAGACAAATACCATATGATTAAAAAAATACAAATAAATAAAACAAACAAAAAGCAGGAACAGACATGTAAATACATAGAACAAACTGATGGTTGCCAGAGGTGTTGGGTGGCAGGGCGGGGGGCGGGGGAGGACAAGCAAAATAAGTGAAGGGGAGTGGGAGATACAAGCTTCCAGTTTTGGAATAATAAGTCATGGGGATAGAAGGGACAGCATAGAGACTGCAGCCAATGATGGTATCATAATAGGGTTGTATGGTGACGGATGATAGCCACGTTTGTCCTGAGCAGAGCATAATGTGTAGACTTGAATCACTAAGTTGTACACCCAAAACTAATGTAACATTGGTGTGTCAACTATACTTAAGTAAAACAACAACAACAACAAAACTAAAAATAAATAAATAAATAAATAAAAGCCACTGTTTGGTGATCATGACATTATGTCACAGAATCAGTGGTCAGTTTTGTAAATCAGTCCTTTTGCTAGGCATCGTACATACTTTATTTTGTTCTGAAACAAACATCAAATTGGAAATTGTTATACCTCTTTAAAAATATGGAAGCAGTTTCAAAGTAGTTAAAGAACTTGACTTGTTAATATAGAGGCATGGTTTATATCCTATTTTCTCTGTCTCCAAAGCCTCCTGTACAACAGAGCAAAAATAACACAATCAGATTAAAATTTAGGGTTAAAAAAAATCTCTTAAATATTAGTGTTCCCAGGGTTATGCTTTGGGTTGAGACCCGTATCTCTGCTGTCTTTTTGACAAAGTATACAATATATCCTCAATGTTTTGATTACCTTTTATATATTTAAACCTGAACCTTCATTTTTTGTTATTCAAACCTATATATCTAACTTGGAATATCAGCTTGGAAATACCTATTATGTGATATATCTATCATTGAACTTAACTGATATTCTCCTGGACCTGCTTATTCTGTCTTAAGATAGCATTTGATAATTCTACCACCCACCAATGCCCAAGGAAGAACACTTGGTATCATCATTGATGTCTCTTTGTCCACAATTTTCACTATGTTTGCTTAATCCTAACTCCTTATCTTTCTCATTCTCTTTATGACAACAGGAACTACCTGAGTTTAGGTCATTAATATCTGTGGTGTGAATATAACAACAACAGCTGAATGTAATTCTGGCTACCATTAATCTGCACTGGATTCAGAATGACCTTTCTAAAACAAAAGTCAGATCAAGTTATTCCCTGCTCTAAAAGCTTTCAGAAGTTCTCCTGTCCTTAATTAAATTTTGGTTCCTGGGGTGACTTGGAGGCTCAGTCAGTTAAGCTTCTGCCTTCGGCTCAGGTCATGATCCCAGGGTCCTGGGATCAAGTCCCGCATTGGGCTCCCTGCTCAGTCTGCTTCTCCCTCTCCTTCTTCCCCTCTCCCCACTTGTGTTCACTCTGTTTCAGATAAATAACAAATAACAAAATCTTAAAAAAAAAAAAAAAGTTCAGCTCCTTACAAGATTTACAAGATTCTTCATAAACTGGTTTCTGCTTTCAAGTTACTTCTCCTGACTTAAAGTCTGTGCTCCAACTGTATTATACTACCTTTAAAATTGGAATAGGGCATGTTCTCTCTTCTCTACATTCTTGATATACAGCAATCACTCTACCAGGACAAGGCCATCTTGCTTAACTCTTATTCACTGTATTCATTTCCTTTTGCTACTATAAAAAATTATCACAAACTTGGTGACTTAAACAAGACATATTTGTTATCTTACAGTTCTGCAGGACAGAAGTCTAAACTGGGTCTTACTGGGTACAGTCATGGTGTTGGCAGTGCTGCACTGATTTTGAGGGCTTTGCCTCTCAATCCATGTCTTTGGGAATCCATGTCTTTGCCTCTACAGCTTCTAGAGCCTGCTCGTACTTCTTAGCTTTTAGCTCTATCTACAAAGCCAGAAATGTCTGGTCTTTCTTACATCATTCCATTCTGACAATGACTCTATTACCTACCCCCCCCTTTTTTTTACTTATTAGAACATTTGTAATTACATAGGTCCACCTAGATAATGGGATAATGGTCCAATCTCAAATTACTTAGTCTATTTGCAAAGTCCCTTTTTCCACCTAAGGTAATGTATCCATAGGTTCCCAGGATTAGGATGTGAACATCATTATTTTGCCTACCACACTCGCTCTTAAATTTTCAGATTAAAAATAAATTCTCGGGGCGCCTGGGTGGCTCAGTCGGTTAAGCGTCTGCCTTCAGCTCAGGTCGTGATCCCAGGGTCCTGGGATCGAGCCCCGCATCGGGCTCCCTGCTCAGCGGGAGCCTGCTTCTCTCTCTCCTCCCTGCTCATGCTCTCTTCTCGCTATCTCTGTCTGTCTCTCTCTCTCAAATAAATAAATAAAATCTTTAAAAATAAATAAATAAATAAATTCTCAAAAGCTCCATATCATAATTTTGTATCATTCTTATATATTTTCATAACTTATAGTGTTGTCATTGTGCAAGAGCAAACAAAACAATCATTTAGCTCACATTTTTTATAATCCAGTGAATGACAAAGAAAATTAAACAAAAATGCATATAAAGACAGGAATTTGACTCACTATTAAATTCCCAGTGACTATCAAAATTCATGCCTTCTAATACTTAAATATCTTGAATGAATGAGGGAATAAGTAGAAAATGCTTTTCTACTAAAACATATTTAATGCATTTCATAAAACATCTTCTTGCCATTAAACTCAGATGTATTTGTGAAGATATTTTTTAACCAATATCTCTTTCAGGCTTACAGTCTTATGTTGTCTTCTCTGATTTCATTCCTTTTCTCGAGAAAAGGTATAAACTACCCAAAACACTGAGGACTTTGAAGAACTGCCTCATTGAAAACATTTAATTAGGCAAAAATAATCATCCCATACCACCTTTCCATACAAATAATCATTCTATGTACTTGCAATGAACAATTTGAAAATGAAATTAAGAAAAATATTCCTTTCACAATATTAAAAAAAGATACTAGGCATAAACTTAACAAAGGAAGTAAAAACCTTATAATCTGAAAACAACAAAATATTGAGAGAAATTAAATCATATCTAAATAACTGGAAAAACATCCCATGTTTATAATGGGAAGACTTATCTTGTTAAGATGGCAACGCTCCCCAAACTTAACTACAGAGTCAACACATTCCCTATCAGAATCCCAGCTTACTTCTTTGTAGAAATAAACAAGCTGATTCCAAAATTCATATAGAATTTTACGGGAACCCAGAATAGCCAAAACAATTTTGAAAAACAAAATTTTTAAAGTATATGACCTCACATTTTTTATTTCAAAGCTTACTACAAAGCAGTGCTAATCAAAACAGTATGGTACTGATATAAGGACAGAAAATATAGATAAATGAAATAGAAGTAAAAATCCAAAATGTCCACATGCATATGGTCAATTGATTTTCTACAAGGTGCCAAGACCATCCAATGAAAAACGAATTCTTTTCAATAAATGGTGCTGGGACAACTCAATAGCTATATGCAAAATAAGGAAGTTAGTCCCTTAACTCACACCATATGCAAAAATTCAGTCAAAATTGATCAAAGACCTAAATTTAAGAGTGGAAACTAGAGATTTACCTTTATGTTTTCTTAGAAATGACACAACATAGCAACGAACAAAAAATAGATAAGTTGGATGCATCAATATTAAAAACAGTACTTCATATCAAGAAAGTGAAAAGAAATCCCATAGAATAGGAAAAAAAAAATTGCAAACAATATATTTGATAAGGGACTTGTATTCAGAATATAGAAAGAACTTTTACAACTCAGTAATAAAAATGCAAATAACCCAATTAAGAGATTACAAATGATCTGAATAAATATTTCTTCCAGGAAGATAGCCAAATGGTCAATAAGCATATGAACACACGCTGGGCATAATTAGTCATCAGGGGAATGTGAATCCAGAACAACGTGAGATACCATTTCATATCCACTATGATGGTTACAGTCTTTTAGCTGGACAACTACTAGTGTTGTTGAAAATACAGAGAAATAAGAATACAGATATACTGTTGGTGGGAATGTAAAACGTTGCAGTCACTTCAGAAAATTCTCTGGTAGCTCCTGTAATGTTTAAGGATATTGTTTCCATATGACCCAGCCATCCTACTTGTAGGTATATACCCAAGAGAAATTAATACGTATATCCAGACAAAAACTTGCACATGAATGTTTATAACAACACTATATAGCCAAAGGTGGAAACAATCAGATTGGATAACAGAATGGATAAACAATATACGGTATACACATGCTATGGAATATTTAGACATAAAAGGAATGAAATACTGATATATGCTACAAGATGGATAAATCTTGAAAACATATGGTAAGTGAAAGTAGTCACAAAAGACCACATACTATTTGACTGCATTGATATGAAATGTCCAGAACAGAAAAATATATAGAGATGAAAAGTAGATTAGTGGTTGCTTAGGGATGAGCATGGGAATAGAAGGGACACAGGAATGATAGTCACAGAGCACAGGGTTTCTTCTGAGGTGATTAAAATGTTGTACAGTTAACTGTGGGGATGGTTGCACATATCTGTGACTATACTAAAAGAACATTGAATTGCAGTTGATAAATGGGTGAATTGTATGGTATACAAATTATATCTCAATAAAATCATTCAAAAATAGTCAACTAATACAAACTTCATTGTAAAAATACAAAATATTTAACACTATTTCTGAAAGGTTAAATAAAGAAGAAAAATTCATGACAACACCACTATTAAAAGTCAATATATTCTTCTAAACTGTGTATGTGTTGCTTAACTTTCTCAATACCTGTGACATCACTGGTATGTTAAAATAAAAATAAACAGAGACCAGCCGTGAAAATTCCCTGAGCAGACAAAACCTGTTTAGTTACACAAGCAACACTTCATTTAAGTATTTTGTAAGACTATCTTCACCTGGGTCATTTCTTGTTTATGCCTCTGGAAATCATAAGCAAAATTTAAACTGTTTCCCCAAAAGGATATGAAGTAACCTCTAACCAATTCCCTATCATTTAAAGAAAAAATTAGTATTATAACCAACTGCTATGAAGAAGAAACAGCCACTGCCCCCTCACTGTATAAGCTGCTTGAGAACAACATACCCGAGCCTCATTCCATGTTTGGTTTGAGTACCTCCTGTTGGCCAACTGTCTTTTTGTTGTGTGCACAATAAACTTTTACTAATTACTACTTCAGTGATTCACTGGTTTTACTTCTATTATTTCTGAACTTTTGACAGTTCAGATAAAGCATTTCTTAGTGATAGTCAATAGCTCCTTAAAGCTCTCGTGCAGATGCTTGGAAATCAATTCCCTTTTCTCTTTTGCCGAATGTAATACACCTGTAGCATGGTGGCTGATACACTTAGTTGACTAGAGAGATTCCAGTTTGCAGTTCTTTTATCTTTGTTCCACTAACACTCTATTATTCCTATTTAATTTAATATTATCACTTGGCTATAAAAATTTTATTCTAACTTCTATATGAACATCTACTGCAAAATATCAAATAGCTTGACAGCAGAAACATAAAACAAAATTTATTTCAACTTAACCGTTAATAAGGTATGCCCCAATTAGTGGGGAAAAAATTACGGAACTTACTTGTCACAGGTTGGTTTCCTTGAGAAGTAGACTCTGGGGCAGAAAGTAGGGAGCAGAAAATTTATTAATGAATTCTCCTGGGGTCAATAGCCTTGGATGAGGGGAAAAGGAAGTTGAATCACAGGAAGAAGTCAAGCTGCAAAACACTTCCAATGGAATGGCTCAGCCATCTTTGGAAGGAGTGCTGAAGACGGAAAAACTCACCAGAGACATCCACACATGAGACGAGAAAGCAGGATACTTTTACCTGTGTTGAGCAATCACTGGATGTGACCCAGTCAAGGATGAGGTCATGACCCTTGACGATGATCTGCAACTGAGGCAACCATGCAACATCAAGGGAGTAATCTTCGATAAAGGTTGACAGCTGAGTGCTGGATGCCAGCCGCACTCACAGCAGCTGGGCTGGTAAAACCTTTATTTCTGGAGAGGAAGAAAGGCATTACAGCTCAAGATCATCATACTGCTAAAAGAAATATTTATTGCTCAAAACACAATGTGGTAAACTAAATTAATACTTAATAAACTACTTCTAAATGAAATACAATAAAACATAAGGCTATGATAAGTCCACATACAGGTACTTCTTTTGAAAATTCATCTGTCGGTCTTATAACTGCCCATTTGAAGATAGGGTTGCTTTTTCTCTGCTTTTCAGATTTTCTGTGTTTTTCCTTCTTTTCTTTTTTTTTTTTTTTTAGCAATTTACAAGAATTTTCCTAGGTGTTGTTTTCTTTTTTTTTTTTTTGAAGATTTTATTCATTTATTTGTCAGAGAGAGAGCACAAGCAGGGGGTGTGGCAGGCAGAGCAGGCAGAGGGAGAAGCAGGCTCCCTGCTGAGCAGGGAGCCCGACATGGGACTCGATCCCAGGACTCTGGGATCATGACCTGAGCCGAAGGCCGACGCTTAACCGACTGAGCCACCCAGGCGTCCCTAGGTGTTGTTTTCTATGTACTCATCATAATTGAGGATTGTAGCTTCCCCTGAATCTTTGATTTTTTGTTTTTTGGTTTTTGTTGTTGTTGTTTGCCCTGCCTCACTCCACTTGGCCTTATCTCCTTGTACTTTAATCAGGATAATTGACACTTTAATTTTTGTCCCAAATGTTTCTTAGGCTCTTTTCTTCATTTTCTATTATTTTCCTTCCCAGCCATACTAACCTATTTTACTTATAGTTTACTAATTCTCTTTTTGTTCTTCCAATCTGCTGTTAAAACCATATATTGAGTTATTAATCATTGCATTTTATTTTATTTTTAGATTATTTGATTTATTATTTGCTGTGTTCCAGTTTTCTAACGAAAGTTTTCATCTTGTTAGGTAGAGTGAGTTACAGCTATTTTAATGCTTTTAGGAACTCCCAAATCTTGGTCCTATGTGGGTCTATTTTTGTTGAATGTACTTTTGTTGGTTTTAGATAACTTAGTACTGTATTTAGATGTCTAGTAATTTTTCGTGTAATGATGGTCACTGTATTTGAACAATTTTACAGGTTCTGAATGTTATCTTCTTCTAGAAAGCATTTAATTTTTATCTGACAATTCTAAAGGTGTGCTAGAACCTGAAATTCAGACTTCATGGGACTGATCTATTTATGGTTTTTTTTTACTAGTAGTACATAGTTTTTAGGGGACTCAATTAGAGACCTGGAATATTGATTAGAGGTACTCATACTGG
Source organism: Leptonychotes weddellii (assembly GCF_054177405.1). Classification (NCBI taxonomy): domain Eukaryota; kingdom Metazoa; phylum Chordata; class Mammalia; order Carnivora; family Phocidae; genus Leptonychotes; species Leptonychotes weddellii. Next base: position 44,757,514 of record NC_138382.1, read on the forward strand.
GCATCCTCAGTACCATTTCAAACCCAAATTCTATAAGACAAAGATTCTGCTTAGTTTCCACAGCTCTTAGCTTTCTCCTTCTGTTTGCTGTCTTGGCCTCTTATTCCATGCAGATAAAAAATAGGAAAATGCCACAGAAGGATAAGTGGTATTGAATATTGAACTATCCTCTCTGTTGTTCTCTTTTCTTCAGAACCTTGGCCTCTCACTTTTTACCCATCTTTGATACCCTATCCTTCAATGTTTATGTTTTCGCCATATGATAGTAAGGAAAGCACTAGGCTTCTACTTTCTTCTTGGTCTACCTGCTCTCTGTTGCTTATAGATAAGCAAATTCCCTAAGGGGGGAAATGGCAGCGAATGTCTGGTGTATTTTAATGAACCTCCCACTAAAGAAAATAAATATTCACTTCTGAGCTTTTCATGAGATGAAGATGAGGGTGTGTGACCTATCCTGGGCTTGGAATCGGGAATAAGTGATACAAAACAGCAGTGAATACTGAAAAAAATGAGAGTCACAGCAACAACCCAGCTATAGGGCAAGATTATATCCATCAGTTTTGGCGGCATTGTCATAATGCCAGCAGAGATGATGAGTGTCTAGGGCCTCTAATATTGGGTCAGCTGAATCTAGTGCTCAGAGTTCTGAGCGGTGATGTGCTCACTAAGCTGATACTATGACATGTTTTGCTTGTGGTTCTGATGATGAGTAGCCTCTAAGCTACTCTCAACATTTCCAGCAATTTGGTGTGATAGCCAGTAAACTCACAATAAATTACTTCCTGCTGTTTGTGCAGAATGAATTTTATTGCATTCAACTAATTTATACACTCACCAATAATATATGGCGATTTCCCAATACTCTATTATTGGACTTTGAGACTGTGGTCCATTAGACAGGTGGAAAACTACATCATTATGTTAATTTTTATCCAATTCAGTGAAATGTTTTACAGTAATCTTCCCATTTAACACTTATTAAAATCTTTTGATGTAGGTGCTAGCATCATCTCTGTTCTACAATTGAGGAAACAAATATTTGGAAATATAAAGTGATTTGCCCAATAAACTATAGCAAATGGGTGGGAAGCTAGGATTTCAAACCAAGTAGCCTGACTACATAGCTTAGGTACTATGCTTCAGTGGTTCATTTAATATAAAATACCTTTATTTATTCACTGTATTGATTGATTGATATTTTTCATGTTGTTGATTTATAACAATATTTTTAAAGAAAACAAAATGAAGGTAATCTTGTTTTATAATTATAATAAAGACAATAAAATTGAATTTTTATTATAGAACCTTAAATATATAATCAGTGCATAACTTGAATAATACAAAAGAGTTCAAATTAACTAGAAAACTAAAAGAACATATAAATAATTAACAAATTAATAAATATAAATAATAAATTTGGTCTGATATATTAGGTGCGCCAAACTGGTAAAATGTATAAAACAAATACATAATTGCTGAACACCTATGTTTTCTGGCAAATTTTTCTTTATATATATTTAGAAAGTGTTGTACATGTATATACACAAACACATGTATATTTGATGTATGTTTGCATACATGTATATATGTATTTTGGCAAATCTTTTGAACTATAATCCTGTAATCATACAAAGAGAGAATATTTTTAAAACATTAAAAAAATAATAAACATAAAATTACCTTAGCCTGAAAGGATTTCTTGTGTCCGGTCTTGAAAGGGATTATCTACTCTGCTAGAGAAACAAATCACAATAGGAATTTTTGGTAAATGAATCAAGACTATACATCCTCTATGTAGAAATCAAATAAGAGTATGTTCTCTGAAGATATCTCCACTCCCTAATGAATTATAAATAGATGCTATACATGTTTACATGTTTTATCTGTGTCTTAAAGCCATTTTGAGGTTATGATGATGCAATGTAATTCTTACTATATTTCCTCAACTTAATGTTTGTCCATTGTTAAAATTCTGAGTATAACATCCAGAACAAGATCTCAATTTTCTTATCCTTTCCATTGTTTTCTCTTCTTTGAAAATTTCTTACACTAATACCCAAAGCTTTATACTATGACAAACACCAAAGCTATGCCATGTTTGCAGATTGCTTATTCTTTTGAAAATATGATCATTCTTATTGCCATTATCTATGTTCTTACTTGGACTGCTCCATTCATATCCCCCATATGTGAAGAAACAAAATAATCTCCCAGCCAGAAGCTACTAACTCTTCTTCTCAATTCAGACATTACAAGCATTTTTAATTTTGACCAGAATTCTACCAATGTTTTGGTTTTGGGTTTTAATAAAAAGAGAAAGTGGTGAGAAAACATGATTTCGGCACACTACTGGATGTGGAAGGAAACACACGTTTTCTATTTCTCTTGAGAATAATGCATTTCTGTCTTCCTAGGAAAAGACTGATTGCTTTTGGCCATAGCAATAAGTAACTACCTGAGTCAGTTATAAGCCCATCATATTTGATCAATGACAACTTCCTTCAGTAGTACACTTCTTAGAAATCAGTCAAGCAGCAATAGCTTTTTTTTCCACAGCCCAGCCCAGCCTTTTAAACGTCAGCCAATTAGAAAGACACTCCACTTGACAAGATGCTTTCACAGCTAGGGTTCGGCCAATCCCTAAACACTCCCACTTCTCAAAGTCTGCCAATCCTTGAGGGCCCCACTTCCTTGAAGTCTATGTAAGATTAGCTCTTGGCTTTTCCTTTCTTCCTAAGACTGATTGATAAAATAATACGGCTTTTCTTTCAGGCAGTGAGTGATAGTCTCTTCCCTTCTGCACTCTTCAATAAAACTGTAACTAAATATTCTCTACTTTTAATGTCATACTGTGCAAGAAAAGGTTATGGGTTCCTTGAGTGAAGAAACCAACTCCTATACCTATATTTCTTCCTACATCATTAGGCATAACTTATTGAACATTGCGGGCTGTAGGTAACTCAACTCACTGAAAAATATTTGAGTCTCAAAGTATCTTAGGTGTCATACAATCCAGTGATGTCCAAACTTTGGATTTTAGCAGGTTTCCTTAGAAGAAAATTTCATACCAAAATAACCTGTAACTAAAAAGGCGTAATGTCTCTGGGAGAAGCTATGGAAGGGGAAGCTAATCCTCTCCTATTTGTTCTGTTATGTACTTCACCTTTCTTAGGGTTCACATGCTTCTTTATATCAGACTTTGCTGAATAGAGTTTCAACCACTGATAGGTTTCTATCCCCTCAACTTAAAGATACAGAATGTCAGGCCCCAGTGACTTCCTCACAACCACATTAATTACATACAAATAAAAATCTTTCTTTCCTGGGACTGACTGAATATCCATTTCAGGCAATTCTTTTGATTATGCCTTTCTAAAATATATGATCATTTTTATTCATGTGGATTCATTGATGTATATGATGCTAGGTATATTTTGCTTAATTTTATCTTTTAAAACTATATTTAAAAACTATAGTAATCCAAACAGTGTGGTAGTGGCATAAAGATAGACACAGATCAATAGAAGAGAATGGGGAACACAGAAATAAACATAGACATATATGATCAACTAATACCTGACAAAGGAGTCAAGAATACTCAATGGACAAAAGATAGTTAAATAAATAGTGCTGGGAAAACAGGTATTCACATAATAAAAAATAAAAGTAGACCCCTACTTATTACCACTCATAAAAATTAGCTCAAAATAGATTATAGACTGAAAGGTAAGAGCTGAAACTGTAAACCTCCTAGAAGAAAACATAGGTGAAAAGCTCCTTGACATTGGTCTTGACAATGACCTTTTTGGATATGACACCTAAAGCAGATGAAACAAAATAAAAAATAAACAAGTGAGACTACATTAAACTAAAAAGCTTCTGCAATGAAAAAGAAATAATCAACAAAATGAAAAGGCAACTTAGGAAATGGGAGAAAATTTTTGCAAAGCTGATAAGATGCTAATATCCAAAATATATAAAGAACTTATAGCTTAAAAGTTCTCATCACAAGAAAACAAATTTCTAATTATATGAGGTGATGGATGTTAACTAAAATTATAATGATGATCATTTCACAATATATACATATATCAAATCATTATGGCATATACCTTAAACTCATACAATGTTATATGTTAATTATATCTCAATAAAACTGGAAAACTGGAAAAATGAATACATACTAGAATATTTATTTTGCTTCCTCTATTTACTCACATATTTTCAGTAAGTTTATTGTGATTTTCATCTTTGTTCATATTATCTAAAACTAAAATTTATAATAATTTTGCATGCATTTCTCTATTATATCTCATTGTATTGAGACAAACATCACAATATTAATAACAATGAAAGTTGAATCTTATTTTATTTGTAATTCTAGTGAGAAGTATATCTGATAAGGAAAATCTGTGAACTAAGATGGCTGACCAAGCCAGCGAGAGAGTCCCAGTCCTTGCCCCGGGGCTCTTCCAGGTTCTTCTCCCTGCTCTGCTTCCCACATGCACCAATCCGGGTTCTTCTCCCTGCCCGCTTCGCGCATGCACCAAAAGTGCCAAGTATGCAGAAGTAGAAGTGTATAAATTGCCCCCTTTGTTTGTTCTTGTGGCTCAGACCTTTGGAGATCACTCTCCTCTGAGCCACTGGCATTAAATAAACCTCCTATTCTCCAAGATCTCCGAGTGCCACTTGGTTCTTCCATTGGGCGATCCAGTCCAGGTTCTGTAACATTTGGTTCCCTGACTGGGAAACCCAACCACGCTGGCCCATTGTTGCCACCGGTTTGGGGGCAACGGCAGGGCAGTGACAGAACAAGGGATCCTAATGGAGAAGGTGCGCCCTGCCTAATTTTCGGCAGTTTCCCTCCCTGGTCGTCTCAGGTCAGCCCCACTCTACTGTTCCCACTGGACTTAAGGAGACTTGGCAGGTGAGGACCTAGTCCCAACGTTGGATTCTGGTAAGGCCTGGGGCCCCAGGACCCATACAGGCCCACCCCCATTGGGGTGGAAGGGGAGGCTGATCACCTCCCAGAGACCTCTTAGAGGTCTCACAGGTAGGGATTCCCAGGGAGGGAATGTAATAACTTCTGGAGTGTGAATGTGTAAGTGTGCAGTCCAACCTAGCTTGCTCAAGCAGACTGATTCTGTGACTCCATGGGCGGGCACACTTAAGGTCCCCAAAAGCCTACGGAGTCTGAGTGGGCCCATCTGCGATTCCGTGGTGAACGGCATATGGTCTATGGCGGCATCGGAATAGTTTCCAATCATAAGTCACAACGCTGAGACCCCTACAGCTAAGCATCACCTAAGCTCCTTCAGGACATGGCCAGACAGGCATCTGATTGGTCTCCTCATCTCAGGAGGCACTCCGCCCCGCACCCCTTACCACCACACATGGGGACATCACCATGGGCTCAGGGCAGAGTAAACCTACAGTTCTAGAGGCCATGATCTAAAATTTCAAAAAGGGGTTTTCTGGAGACTATGGAGTCAGGATGAACCCTGGCAAGCTGAGAACCCTATGTGAATTGGAATGGCCCACCTTTGATGTTGGGTGACCTTCAGAAGGGACACCAGATGTCCCAACGATTCATCGAGTATGGCGAGTCATAACAGGAGAACCAGGACACCCTGACCAGTTTCCGTACATTGACTCCTGGCTAGGAATTCCTCAGACCCTTCCCCCCTGGGTGCGATTCTCTTGCAATAGGCAGGGACAGGCCAAGGCCTTAATCACCTCATCCAAGCAACCTAAAGAAAATCAGCAAGAGCCCCAGTTTCCACAAATCCTAGCCGGAAATCCCAAGGACGAACCGAAACTGCCCCCACCGTATATACCCCCAAGACCATCTATACCTGGCCCTTCAGGTCCAGACACTCCACCACCATCAGTTTCACCAGCACCCCCAGGCCCAAAGGATCCACTTTCTCCAGGACCAGCAACCAGGCTGCACCCCAGGCCGGGCAAAAGCGCCCTCCAAATGCTGGTAGGAGAGACGCGGGAAACCGAGAGGCGTGATGAAGATGGGATGGTCCAACCCAGCTGTTCCATGATGTATTATCAGCCCTTCTCCACCACCGACCTCCTCAACTGGAAATGTAATACGCCATCCTACTCTGAGAAACCACAGGCCATGGTAGACCTCATAGAATCCCTCTTCCAGAGTCATCAGCCAACCTGGGAAGACTGCCAGCAGTTACTCCACACCCTGTTTAATACAGAGGAAATGAGGAGAATAATGAAAGGTGCATGGCAGAACCTGGAAGAGCACACACCAGCGGGAGTCATCAACGCTGCTGCCTGGGCTAATACAGCTGCACTGAAAGAGCGCCCAGCATGGGACTTCACCACAACCGAGGGACAGACCCACATCCACCAGTACCAGTTACAAGGAAGAACCCCAAGAGGAGGACCTCATAGGCCTTGCAGGAATGGACTCAGACTGAGAGGGATTGGGCTCTTTCCTCATTGGCCCCCATGAGCCCATGGTCAGAATGAAGGTGGGGGGCCAACCAGTGACTTTTATGGTTGATACTGGGGCTGAGCACTCTGTTGTCACCTCCCCAGTGGCCCCTTTGAGCAAAAGGACTGCAACCATCCTTGGGGCCACAGGACGCAGGTGATACAACAACCCTTTTGCCAGGCTTGCCAGTGTGAACTTGGGGGCCACAAGGTCCAACGTGAATTCTTTTATCTGCCTGATTGCCCCACCCCTCTCCTGGGCCAAGACATACTCTCCAAGCTTAGGGCTCAGATAACCTTTGAGCCCACTGGACACACTAGTCTCTGATTGAACCCAAGGCAAGAGGAGACGGGGTCTCTGAACAGGTCTGGTCAAATTGCCTAAGCCCAGTCGTGTGTGAAATGCTTCAGAACATTTGATGCGATGAGACGGGCCTGGGGTCTGGAATTTGCGGAGGTTGGAGGACCTGGGGGTCAAGTCAGCCTTCTCTAACAAGGCAAGATCTCCAGCTGTTTAGATTCTTTAGCTTCACAGAGCACCTTTCCCTGTCATCTCTGGGTGGTGGGAGGTTGGGGCGAGCATCCCCCAGGGATGGGACAGGTCTCAGGTAGGGAGAGGCAGGGAACACTGGCTCTTCTGGAGAGGACTGGGGCAAGGAAGTCAGGGGAGGAACCCTACTAAGATGAAAACAGAGAAGAGGTCAGATCAAAAGCCAAGCTACTACACTGTTCAAAGGCAGATTCCAGTTGTCTGTCTGGGGTAGGGCTGACATTGGTGATTTAAACAAGATACCCCAGGTGATACAGATCCTGCTGGTCCACTGGCCGCACCCTGAACAGCAAGGCTTAGACATTGTTTCCAAACCTCCTTTATAAGAGTCACCTGGGAGAACCTTGTTAAAAAGGCAACTATTTGGGGGATGGGGTAGCCAGGTGATGGGTATTACAGAGGGCACGTGTTGTGATGAGCACTGGGTGTAATACAATCCAGCCTATGCAAACCAAAATGGGTGGGATGGGGGGAATATCCCAGAAGCTGTGTGTTTAAAAAGCAACCCCCGGGGGCACCTAAGTGGCTCAGAAAAAAAAATGTGGATGACCTCCTCCTCACCAGTGACACACAAGAGGCACAAAAGGCACAAATCTGCCAACAACAGGTCCGATACCTTGGTTTTCTCCTCACCGAAGGGAAAAGAGAACTAGGGCCGGAGAGGAAAAGGATCATGATCTCCCTGCCATGGCCACAGACAAAAAGGGGTCTACGAGAATTCCTGGGGGCTGCAGGATTCTGCCACATCTGGATCCTTGGGTTCCCGGCCATAGCAAGACCCCTTTATGATCTCTTAGGGGGATCAGATTGAGAACCTCCCAGCCTGGACTGAAAAGGAAAAAATAGCTCTTGGGGTACTTATCCAGACTATTGGACCCTGGCAATGGTCAGTTGTTTACCTGTCAAAGAAGCTGGACCCCATGGCAGTGGGATGGCCACCATGCCTCAGGGCACTGACAGCCACAGTCCTACTCATCAAGGAGGCAGACAAACTTACCCTGGGACAAGAACTTAACGTCAAGATCCCTCATGCTGTTGTGTCCCTCATGAACGCACAGGGACACTGCTTCCTTTCCAACTCTTGGCTAGCACAATACCAAGGTCTAAGTCTAAGTGAACCATCCAGATCTGCGGGATCAAGCCCTAAAGAATCCAGAGCTCACGCTGTTCAGTGATGGCAGCAGTTACCTACAAGAGGGTGCCCAGAAAGCAGGTTATGCAGTAACCACAACCACTGAAGTCCTAGAAGCTAAGGCATTACCAGCTGGATGGTCAGCTCAACAGGCTGAATTATATGCCTTAGTCCGAGCCCTCACCCTCAGTGAAGGCAAGCAAGTCAACATCTACACTGACTCTCGGTACGCCTTTGTTATTGTACATATACTTGGAGCCATCTACAAGGAAAGGGTCCTCCTAACCACAGCAGGAAAAGCTATAAAAACAAGGAGGAGATACTGTGACTCCTCTAAGCCGTCTGGTTTCCAAAGGAAGTAGCAATCCTGCACTGTAAGGGACACCAGAAAGGAGAGGACCCCATAGTGAGTGGAAATTGTCTGGCAGATGAGGCAGCCAAAACTGCAGCCAGTGAGGACATGGACAGAGCCCCTTCCCTCACCATGGCCCTAACAGCCCTGGAAGAAGTCCCTCTGCCCAGTTACACTAAAAAGGAAAAGGAATGGGCCATGGCTGAGGGGGTCACCCTGACTGAAAAGGGATGATGGATGATGCCAGATGGGTGCATCTTTGTTCCAACAGCAGCTGGAGGGCATCTAGTCAAGGAACACCACTGATTCACTCATCTGGGAAAAACTGCATTAGAGGCCCTTCTCAAGAAGCACTACTACATTACATCATTCAGCTGCCAGTACTATGCTGAGCAATGAATGAACAATGCATAACATGTGCTAAAAATAATGCTTGGTCAGCACCACGGTGTCCAGAGGATGGGAGCAACCCCCTTCGAAGATCTAGAGGTAGACTTCACAGATGTGTAGCCGAACAGGGGGTTCAAATATCTCCTAGTAACAGTATGCACATACTCTGGGTGGGTTGAAGCCTTCCCGACCAGGACAGATCAAAGCCGGGAAGTAGCTAAAGTCCTCTTGCGGGAGATCATGCCCCAGTTTGGCCTGCCATTAACAATCCATAGTGACAATGGACCCACATTTGTGGCAGACATTGTACAAGTCTTGACCAAATCTCTCAACATCACCTGGAGACTCCACACCGCTTCAGGGAAAGTAGAGCGAATGAATCGCACCCTCAAGGGAACCTTAGCAAAGTTTTATCAGGAGACTAACTTCCATGGCCGGATCTGCTACCCCTAGCTCTCCTGCGTGCTTGCTGCGTGCCTGGGACATCAGGTTTCTCCCCATTCAAATTAATATATGGATGGCCCATACTTGGGAAGCCTTCCAGGAAACTTGCATCAGGTTGGAGATAAAGAGATAAAGGAGCAGCTTCATTTAGGCCACCCTAAGTAAATTACAAAAGTATACCCTTGAGAGGCCCCCAATCTCCTTACGATCTCAGGTACACTCCTTCCAGACAGGGGACTCAGTTTGGGTCAAAGATTAGAAGAAAGAAGAAAGCTCACCATTCAGATGAGGAGCTGTGCCAGTAGACAGTCCAGCCAGACTTCACGAACCCACTCCAGCTTCACCTTCGATGAGACCCCACCAACTGATGGACACATGCTCACCATGATCCCTGGCTCTCATCAGCATGATTTCCCTCATCTTGGGAGTCGGACTCTACACTGTTGCTCCTCCTGACTGGACTTTCCCCTAGAGGCTTCTACCTAAGGTCATAGATCCCACTTTTACTGGCCCTCTGCTGTCTACTCCTGAGTGCATTTCACCATGGATTTCCTGGCCCCAGTCAGTCCTGGTCTTCTGCTACCTGGTGTGCTGTTAAGTTTATGATTAAGTCCATGTTCACCCCAAGCCTTGCAGTCAACCCTCAGAGTCAAACAGAATGATGCTCTCTAAACTAGGTGTTTAAAGGGGCATCAAAGGGAGGTATGATAAGGAAAAATCTGTGTCCTAAGATGGTGGACCAAGCCAGTGAGAGAGTCCCAGTCCTCATCCCGCGGCTCTTCTGGGTTCTTGTCCCTGCCCCACAGTGCCAAGTATGCGGAAGTAGAAGTCTATAAATTGTCCCCTTTGTTTGTGCTCAGGGTTCAGACCTTTGGAGACCACTCTCCTCTGAGCTCGCCATCGTTAAATAAACCTCCTATCCTCCAAGATCTCCGAGTGCCATTTGGTTCTTCCGTCAGGTGATCCAGTCCAGGTTCCATAATATTATCATTTACTTTGTTATAAATATTTTCATTCTTTTGTAAAAAAAATTCTGTATTTTTCTCTAGGAGATTTTATTAAGTGTTAAATTAATAAATTTTAATTAATACATTCAACAAATACATATTGACCATCTCTCATGCACTAGGAACTCGTATACGCACTTGAAATATGTCATTGAACCAGACAGAGGAAGCCAGTGTGGCTGGGTAGGGTATACAAGGGGGAGAAAATAATACATGAGTTGAAAATGGTGAAATGAGGCCAGACTATGCAGCACCAGTCCTATATGCAGGCCTTTGATCTGACTAAAATGGTGAACTAGTGCAGGATATAGGGTTCTGTGCTAAAGAGTGATCTGATATGCTCAGAACTGTTAGATAGTTATTAGAGTAAACTAGTCAAAAGATAAGAGATAATGGTAAGCTTGGACCAGAATGGCCAATAAAGTTTGTACAGGAGTTGGGTGTAGGGCATAATCGGGGAACAAGAGAGGGAGAGGAAGGGAGAGGGAGGGAGAGAGAGAGAGATCAAGGATGGCCTTGAGGTTTGTGGTTTGAGGGAGTTACTAACACCTGAAGAAAAGGAATATGGAGGTAGATCAGGCTCATGGGGACAAGATTAGGAGACCAGCTAGATAGGCTGAGTTAGAGGTATCAATTAGGCACACAAAAGGAGATGATAGTTTAACAAACCTGTCTTAATTTCAGGCTGGAGATAACAAAATATATGGACAATCAACATATAAATAGAATTTTTAATGATAATAAATAAACAAAAGACCAACAAATGAACCCTGAGGCACTGGGACTTTAAGAGGTCTGCAAAATCTGGAACTACAAGGGAGTCTGAGGGGCAATCAAGAAAACCAGGAGAGTGGGTCCAAGAAGCCAAGTGAGGGACTTTTTTTTTTTTTTTGAGTGAGTGACTGTATCAAATAAGGCTTAGATGTCATAGAAGATTATACTTGAGAAATATTCATTAAATCTAATAACTTGAGGGTCACTGATAATTTTGACAAAAAGAGATTTGATGGTCTCATTAGAGAGAATGGGAGTATAAATGGTTCCTTCAGGGAGTTAAAGATGATATGATATGAATGGAAAATATTAATTTGTCAAGTGAATTTGAGCAATGCTGTGTTAAATAATATCGAACCTGTCTCTTTTGAATAACACTCAATAGATTTTCTAATACACAAATGCTGTGAATTTCTCTGGAGCTTATAGTAAGCAGTTCTGGTGACACTTAATGGAAAAGGTTTTTTTGTATTCCAAAACATATGCAGAAATAGTGTTTAATACTTTTGAAACTATAATCTTGTAGTCACTCATGTCTCTGGATTTTAAGAGAATCATATGAAAAGAATGATTGGCAAAGCAAAGCCAGCTTAAATACTTAGAGTTTTCTAATTATGTTTAATTGGCTATATAAATTATATGCTTTTAAGTTACTTGCCAAGTCGTCTTTAGTTCCTACCATGGTGTAGGTTTAATTCACCTAGTCAATTATATTTATGTCCTAAAATTTCTGAATTTAAATAATACCTCTACGTATTGCTAAGTAAGGGTATCTAAGCAAAATAAAGAAACAACCAGACTGAAAGCAATCTCCTGGTTCCTCAACTGGGAAGATAACTAATCAAATGCCTGACATAATGACATTCCAATAATCTCACACTGTAATTCCAGCAATCCTTCACAAAACCTGTTAAGGTTTCATACTCTCAAGGTCATGGATTTTTTTCTTTCCCAAATTAAATATACACAATGTATGACTTCTCATCAGATGTACTAGTTTTAAAATGGCAATTCTACTATTCAAGGCAGGAACTCATAATTGTGTTTCTAATAGCAACACCAGTCACTTTCTGATGTTGGCACCAATCTCTGTTCAGTTCATGTCCCATGCGGTACAAACTGGAGCATTTACTGTGCATTCTCCTGGGTGTACAGAAGCATCAGACTACCTGTTCTCATAGATTATAATAAAACTACCTCAAGTGAACTTTTGCAGCAAGGCGGCAACCCGTGCTTTCATGTCACAGGTGTTAAAAAGGAAAGTAAAGGACATGAATAGAATTTGGCATGTAGATAAATTTGCCTTTTAGTTTTATTTAAGGTCCTAGGGAGGGGTTATGCAAATAAAAGAAAATGCAAATTGAGAAAATGAATTCAGAAAATTACCATATAGTTTGTTATGCCCTAATATCTCCAAAAGAATCAAATTTTACCAATTTAGGCCAATGGAAGGGAGAGCCAGTCTCCATTAATAAAAGAAAACCCAAATTCATGTATTAATTTATTCATACATACATGCATTATGTATGTATAAATTCATTCTACACATATAGACTGTCCTGAGGCATATTAAAAAGCATACTATCCCATGTCATAATCATAATAGCCCTTTGAGACAGGCATTATTCTCATTTAATATGTAAGGAAAATGAAGAAAAGGGAATATTTCAATTGTGTAATGTTCAACATCAATATTTCAATAGACATTGGTTGCCTAACCTGTAGGTTTCTGTCACCAAATTCCTTGTTTAAAAAATGCAACTCTAATTTTGACGAGTTATAGGAATATGTATGTTTCATGGTCCCATACCAGATAAAGGGGTTAAATGTTAATTACTGGAAACCAACCTTGGTAATTCTATTCCTCTGATCAGAGGGATGACATAGCCTAAACTAATGAGATAGAAAGGAGACTTTTGGGGATGTTTTCTTTGCTTTTATAAACAACACAGGATAATGACTGTCTTCTAGGCTTTGCACATATTTGTGTTTGGACATGATGCTGGGAACTGGTGTATCCAAGTAGCAACCATACAACACAAGTCACGAGAACTACATAGAAGTTGATCAGACTCCTGCACCATTAACTTCCTTTATATTGATTGTATCAATTTATGCTATAACAGTTTACCTCTGGACTTCTGATTATTTCAGATTATTGGTGTCTTTAATGTATCATCAGAATGTCTTTTACTTGCCAGTAGAAGCATCTGACAGAGCTACTAAATGTTGGAACAGTAATTTAAAACTATAACCTGTGATTCAAAATAGTGGGTTCTTGACATTGCAAAATGTGAGTTTATTTTAACATTTAACATTTACATGTATGTTGAAATGGAATATTGATTAAAATAGGTTTTTTTCTGATTTTCAGTTCATATAGTACAATTAATGAATTTTGGTGCTTAAAAAGAGCATACATATGAACAATCCCAGCCAACTCTATTTAACTTAAAAAAAAAAACTTATGCCCAAATCTAGTTACTTGAAAATTCACCTCCTTTGGGGCACCTGGGTGGCTCAGTCAGTTAAGCGTCTGCCTTCGGCTCAGGTCATGATCCCAGGGTCCTGGGATCGAGCCCTGCATCGGGCTCCCTGCTCCGCGGGAAGCCTGCTTCTCCTTCTCCCTCTGCTGCTCCCCCTACCTTGCTGTCTCTTTCTCTCTGTCAAATTAATAGATAAAATCTTTAAAAAAAAAAAAATTCACCTCTTTTGTCCCCATGTCATTAAATTAAGTAAAACTTGGGTTTAACCTACAGTGCATGAAAAATAACTATGGTTTATCAGGTAAAAAACACTTTTCTCTTTTAGCCTTATCATTATTAAGCATTAAATGGAATAAATAATATATTAATATATTTGATGAGATTAAATGATATTACACATATAAAATTACTAGCACATATTAGCTGCCAAGAAATATTATTTTTTATACATACCCTTTTTATGCAAAGAATGTTCTGTAAAATTATAATTCCAAGAAATAGGCTTGAGGAATGGGTACTGTGGTTAAGTATATTTGCACTACACAACGCATTGCAGGTCTTTCCTTTAGAATTAAAAATCAACACATTAGAAGTACCTGGTAACTCAGTTGGTTAACTGTCTGACTCTTGATCTCTGCTCAGATCTTGATCTCAGGGTCTTGATCTTGGGGTCGTGAATTCAAGCCCGGTATTGTGCTCCACACTGCGTGTGGAGCCTACTTAAAAAACAAACAAACAAACAAAAAATCAACATATTAAAGTCTCTGAGAAGTTTTGGAGTAAAAGGATCTATATTTATTATCTACTGCTGCATGCTTTTGTTCCTTCAAAATTTAGCATTGAAAAACAATAAACATATAACATCTCCCACAAGTTCTCTGGATCAGAAATCTGGGAGCAGTTTGGGGGACTCTTTCTAGATCAGTCCCTGGTGAGATTGTCATCTGAGGGCTTGACTGAAGCTGGAGGATCTGATTTCAAGGTGGTTCACTCACTCATCTGGCATATCAATGCAGATCATTGGCATAAGGACTCAGTTGTTACATGGATCTCTCCACAGAGCTGCTAAATACTTCACATGGTAGTTAAATTCTTCCAAAGCAAGCAATATATAGAATGAAGCAAGGAGGAAGCTACAATGTCTTTTATAAACTAATCTGGGAATTTACACATTTTTGCCATATGCTATTCATTAGAAGCCAGTGAACTAAGTGCAACCCATATTGATGAAAAGAGTTTTATCCCTACTTCTTAAAGGGAAGAAGAGAAAAGTATCATGGATATACTGTTTTTAAGATTTATTTACTTATTTTAGAGACAAAGAGAGAGAGGGAGAACACATGAGTGGGGGGAAGGGCAGACGGAGAGAATCTTAGCAGGCTCCACGCCCTGGGCACAGTCAACTCGGGGCTCGATCTCATGACCCTGAGATCATGACCTGAGCCAAAATCAAGAGTCAGGTACTTAACCAATTGAGCCATGAAGGCTCCCCAAATCATGGATATACTGTTAAACAACCACAGGATCTGTGTGTAACTTAATTTAATCTAGATTTTCCTAAACTCATGTGACCTTAGAACTCTTTTTTAGGGAGGAGGGACAAATGGGGGAAAGAGAGAGAGAGGGAGAGAAAGAATCTTAAGCGGGTTCCACACCCAGTGCACAATCCGACAGAGGGCTTGATCTCACAACCCTGAGATCATACCTGAGCCAAAATCAAGAGTCAGATGCTTAACTGACTGAGCCACCCAGGTGCCCCCAGAACTCTATTTTAAAATGACATGGTTTAAGAATTCCTTTTAGGTACTTTTTTTTTTTTTAACTTCCAAAATTTTTTTTAATTAACATATAATGTATTATTTGTTTCAGGGGTACAGGTCTGTGATTCATCAGTCTCACATAATTCACAGTGCTCACCATAGCACATACCCTCCCCAATGTCCATCACCCAACCACCCTATCCCTCCCACCCCCCACCACTCCAGCAACCCTCAGTTTCCTGAGATTAAAAGTCTCTTATGGTTTGTCTCCCTCTCTGGTTTCACCTTGTTTCATTTTTCCATCTCTTCCCCTATGATCCTCTGCCTTGTTTCTCAAATTCCACATACCAGTGAGATCATATGATAATTGTCTTTCTCTGATTGACTTATTTCGCTTAGCATAATACCGTCTAGTTCCATCCATGTTGTTGCAAATGGCAAGATTTCATTCCTTTTGATGGCTACATAATATTCCATTGTGTATATATACCACATTTTCTTTATCCATTCATCTATTGATGGACACCTAGACTCTTTCCATAGTTTGGCTATTGTGGACATTTCTGCTATAAACACTGGGGTGCACGTGCCCTTCAGATCCTTACATTTGTATCTTTGGGGTAAATACCCAGTAGTGCAATTGCTGCCTTTAGGTACTCTTGACATAACATAATTCTATCTGGTTTAATTAAAAGAAGTAAATGAGGAAACCATGTCATGAGAAAATAAAGAGTTTGAATATTTCTAAAATATTTAAGGAGTTTCACTATTTGTTTTTAAATATTTCTTTGATATGTTTGTTACTCATTTGCTTCTAATAATTTATAACTATTGATCATGATCTGAATTGGTAATCATGATTTTCAAACTATACAAATGGGCATAAAAAGACACATTTTGGAGAACCACTTTCTAACTATGATTTGGTATATGCTGTTATATTTTTAAGTTTTAAATGGTATTATTAAGTACATTAATAGGGCCACTATCCTGGAATGTGATGACATTATAGGAAGAGGAAATAATTAGTTATTAATAGCAGAGTGGTTCTGTTTCCTCATCAGCTCTTAGATTAGTAAAATGGGACATTTGTTAATAAAACACTCTCCTTACTACAAGGCCAAGGAACACCTTGACTAATAGAATCCTAAAAATCCCTTAGTCCTGTCTGTAACCTAGGATTTATAACCTGATAGAGTTTCCTTGAAGACTTTACATGTCTACTTCCTGGTAGGCAAGAGCTTAGGAACATAAATGCCCTTGTCTTGAATAATGAGTTTCAGGCAGCTTGAGTTCCTCATGTCTCTCTAAGATGTATGTGTCAACAAAATCATAGTCACTTGGGATCCAGGATCATTAGGAGATTTTTAATATCTGCTATCATCAGAGGATAATAACTAGAAAAACAGCAAGATATATAACACAAATGAAAACATGCACAAACACAGGATGTACTCACTGGAATTTAGAAAACAAGATAAAACATAGTTGCACATTCTTTGTTTTGTAGAGAAGACAGAACATAAGAAAACCAATTGTTAGACTTTAACTGTCCTTAGATTGCAGTTGCTTTCTTTATCTACTGTTTTCTTTCTTACTCAGGTTTTAGCTATTCTGTGCCCCATGTAGCCCCATCACTAAGAACTGTACCTCTGGGAAATGACAATTTTCCACAAGAGCAATTTTTATATCTAGAAGACAAGGGGAATATGAGAAGAATGGTTGTTGCTGTTAAAGATGTCCTCAGGATTATAAACTGCATTATGCAGTCATGAACTTCTGTATTAATGTCATTTAACCTTTGGCAATATTAGTCTAGAGAGGATCTTGTGAAGGATGGTACATTAACTTTTAGAAGTGATGGGCTGTGATATTCCTGCTGTGATACTGAATGGCATAGGCTGAACTTCAGCCCAGCCTTCTAAAGACATAAGATATTTTCTCTCCACAGGGCAAAGCTTACCTACAAGAGGGCAGAGCTGTGAATTCAGATAGGTCGACCTGTCCTTTGAACAGGACATAATGGTGCCATTTTAAAATGGATTCTACAAAATATCTCACTTTCCTGGTTACGGGCCACCATATTTTTAACTCTTTCATCCATCAATTTATTTATTCTATAGAACCTGAGAACCCAAAGTGCTTATATAATATAAATATTATTACTGCAAAATTCTACACATTTCCAAACTATTCAGAAAAAAAAACCCCACCAAACAAATAGTTGAAACATAATGAGATTAAGGCTTCAGTAGCAGTTTATACAAATTACTGAGAGAATAGAAAAGGTAATTATCTGGTAGGATCAAGGCATGAAGAAAGCATTCCTTCTAGGGAAATTAATGATCAAACTGATGGGTGGGGAAAAGAACAAGGCAATGAATATGGACCTGGAGTCAGATCAAAATTAAATTACTGCTCTTCTTTTTTCTGAACGACTTTTGACCTATTATTTAACCTCATGGAATTTTAGTCAACTCACACTGCTAACAAATATTCCATTTCTTCATTTTTATGTCCTGGCAGCAACTTAAAAATGGAAATTCAACATAATTCCAAAAACTGTAAAGTATGTGTCCTAAATATTTCTCTGCATATCCTCTTTTTGTCTCAATGACTCGTAACTTAGTCCAGACTCTTCAGCAATTCACATGTGAGTTAGCACGGATTTCTAACCAGGCAGTTCGATCAAAGCCCTCCTCCTGCCATGTAACATTCTCCACAATGTGATTCACATGATTTTTCTGAGAAATCTGTCTATATAAATTTTGCATAGAAACTGTGAATGACTGCCTGGTTTTTTTTCATGATGAAGTCAATACTAACGTAGCACACATGACCATTCCTATTTGACTTAGTTTTTCTTTTTCTCTCTTTTTTTAAAGATTTAATTGTTTGTTATTATGGTTTACAGTTTCTATATATTTATATTATCTACTTTATTAATTATATTTTAGTCTTTTTATAGCTTTTCTGAGGCATAATTAATATAGGAAACACTACACATATGTAATATATACAATTTGATGAATTTGGACATACGCATACACTTGTGATACCATCACCACCATCAAAGTAATAAATATATCCATCATCTCCAAAGTTGCCCTATGTCACTTTGTCTCTCCTCAACCACTTTAAACCATCTTCTGCCACAAACATTCCTCACTGTACCAGCCATAATAATAAATTATAGTAGCATTTATTGATTGCTTTCTCTCTGTCAAGCACTGTACTAAATATTTTACCAACTTTTCATGCTTAAAAGGAGTTTCTAGGTTAGTGAGTATATTTATCCTAATTTTGTAGATGAAACCAGTGTAACAATTTAGTAACTGACCAGACTACACAGCAGGTATTTGGGGGGGAGGGGGTGGAGTGCCAGTTTGAACCTAGGTACTTTCCCTATAGAGTCCTTAATTGTACATCACTGTAAATACACTGATTTGAGGTCCTCTGAATGTCCTTACTTCCGCATCCATATCATTTTCAATACGCTCTTCCTGATAAGTCTTTACATAATTCTACTAATGCAAGAACTTCACAATTGGCCTCAAGTGCCTTCTCTTCCAAAAAGGTTTTCTTTATTCCCTGACCTTGTCCACACTGAAATCTATGCAAGTATCTAGCAGACTCCTTCATCAGCCTGTAACTATCCTGAGAGTAGCGGTGCTAAACTTTTATCTCTTTATTACATGGCAAAATCTCTCTAAATATTCACTGAGTTAATTTAGTAAACAATTATAAAACTTTATAGTATCATGTTAATTTATTTGTCCCACATACTTACTAACCATCTTTTTATGTGTTCTCCAACACCCTATTCAGTCCTTTTTCCATACATACAACTAGATGATCCCTTTAAAAGCATAAGTCAAATTATATTTTTCCCTTGCTTAAAACTCTGCTATGGTTTACTGTGACATTTATAATAAAATCTACTCACTTCGTCCTTCAAGAGTTAAAGCATGCAGCCTCTGCCACTCTCTGACCTCCTTACTCTTCCCACCTTTTACTATCTTCAAGACATCCCATTACCTTCAAGACAGCCCATTCTCTCCCTGTTCTCTGAATATGCCAAGTTTATCCTCTTTGCAACAACTGCAAAATAAGTTGTAATGTGAAGTATGAGAATTATCCATGAAGAATAATTGGAATAGGACAAGTGAGGATAACAGAGATGGAACATACTAAAAATTTGTAAAGGTATAATGGTTAGAGTTTAGTCACCTATTGATATGGAGAAGAGAGTATTAATGTTGATGGTTTATTTGCCCTGAGTGACTAAATTAATAGTGTTAATACTGAATCTTACAGAATTTTAAGAAAAGAAGCATACTTAAGGGCTAGAGTTTGGGGGATGATACTATTTTAGAACTATTGTGTTCTAAGTATCTATGAAGCATCCTATTAGAGATGGACAATCTGGACTTGGCTATATTTTTCTGGAGATATAGTGAAGAGGAAATGTATTTGAAGCATTTGAAGTGGATGTGATTGTCCAAAAAATAGTTAATGTAAGAATGAAGTTAACAATAGACCTGGGAGAAGAAATGGGAACAAGAGAATGAGTGAGAGATCCCTTTTGAGATACGTGCTGCAATGGTGGTAGGCATGGTCATACACTACAAAAGGCAAGTACAAGCAGAATGGGCAAGAGCTAGAGATCGGGACAGATGCCACCTACGAGTGCACACTACTGCTTTCCTCTGTGCCCCACACCATGATTTTAAGTCTCAAAGAACAAAGGATCCTGAAATACAGGCAGGGGATGGGAGAGCCACTTCTCTCCATCTCCTTTCTCATTGCAATTCCACAAACACTTGAAAATTTTCCACGTGCCAACCAGAGAACTACGTAGTCTCATTCGACCTTTGTAAAGGCATATCTCCTAGTGCCCTGAGGTTCTTTCTTTGTGATGATTTGATTTTTACCATGTCTTTTCCAGGTGCCAGTGAACTCAAAGATATTTTGGCTCTAGGCAAATGTGTCTAATACTGGGCATCTGCATACAGCCTCTCTTGAAGAACCACAGTTTGTAAAATGTTACCAATGAATTTTATTGTATTATTGTGCAATTACAGATGGGGATGACAGGATATATACAATCATGAAAATACTGTGTTTTTGTTTTTAGGAAAGAATAAATTCAAAAAAGTTGACAATTACTAATACTATAAAATGCACAGGAAGCTGTAGCTTTCAAAGGCTTAAACAAATATTCAAAATAAAAATCATCTTGAGAGGAAATATATTCTTCTATTTCTGTGTGTTAAAATGTAATGCTCACTGCTTATGAACAATTTTGGCCAAAAAGGAAAAATAAAATAAAAAAAATATCCATTATCATCCCTGGCAATTATGTTACAAAGATGTTTTTAAGGCTTCTAAATTCAAGTTGAAAAAAATAAAAACGTAAAAATACATTTATTAAAAATGACAAAAATATTTTCATTTCAAGCAATTATTTGAAATAAAAGTAGAAATATGTATTATCTGGACACAGTATCTGTAGTCAATTACAGAAGTGAAAGTCTGACTTGCTAGACTGGCCTGAATTATTTGAGAGGTTAGCCATATTAACTAATTAATATTCAGATTATCACTGTGACTGAAACTGGTGTGTAAATAGCTTAATTTGTGACTAACTGCCTCTATACCTTGAGAGTAGAACACTTAAAGGGACCAACCAATGCCTTCACTAGTTAGTGTTTTTAAAGTGTTTCTTGGGACTCAGGGCTCTGTGGGTACAGGAATGTCCTGCCACTCAGCCTTTGAACTCTACAGAAGATGAAAAGCCAGTGTTGAGAATACAGACGTCGTTTAAGTCATAAGTCTTCTCTAACAGAGTACTGTATTTGATCCATAATGAATCTAGCATTTTAGACTGAGTGGAACTGGACTGAGAGACGAAATGTGAAGCAAATCTTTTGGGTCATTTGGAGAACTACATAGAGAGGAATTCCGGAAATATACCCTCACTAATCACTTGATACAATACCTGGAATAAATAGTGAAAAATGTGATTTATAGGAGTGAAGTTCAATTATGTTAGAGCGCTCCCAAATAAATGACATAAACCTTCAGGAAAAGAAAAATAAGTAAGGATAATGATAACAAATATTTAACTTAAGCACTTTATTTTATGACACAATGAAAACTTAAATTTCAATGGAGGGGCGCCTGGGTGGCTCAGTTGGTTAAGCAACTGCCTTTGGCTCAGGTCATGTTCACAGGGTTGTGGGATCAAGCCCCACATCTGGCTCCTTGCTCAGCGGGGAGCCTGCTTCTCCCTCTCCCTCTACCTGCTACTCCACCTGCTTGTGCTCTCTCTCTCTCTCTGTCAAATAAATAAAAATTCTTTAAAAAAATAAATTTCAATGGAAACACATTTAAAAATTCCTGTGTCCTTTTCCTATTTGTAATATTGAAAATATGAATTCAAATACACCTTCAAAAACAAGATGTACAAAAAAATGTTCACGGCAGTGAATGATTCACTGATTGGTTTTCTGCTAGAAACAACATGAAAACCAACTTCCTTAAAGTTTAAGGTTCTTTTCTATATGAAAATTTGACTCACTGTTCTCCAATAATTTAAAAAGTGGAAAAAATCCTTCAAGACTTAAAGGAGAGGGGCGCCTGGGTGGCTCAGTCATTAAGCGTCTGCCTTCGGCTCGGGTCATGATCTCAGGGTCCTGGGATCAAGCCCTGCATTGGGCTCCCTGCTCAGCGAGAAGCCTGCTTCTTCCTTTCCCACTCCCCTTGCTTCTGTTCCCTCTCTCGCTGTGTCTCACTCTGTCAAATAAATAAATAAAATCTTAAAAAAAAAGACTTAAAGGAGACAGGCAGGGCAATAACATCAACTGCAACTGAAAAATAAAAGTGTCAGTTTGAGAACAGACTGTAAGAAAAAATGTATTATTCTTTGTAATGTAGATCAACATTTTCTAAATCTAGATTAAACCCATACGGAATGCTCTGACAAACAGGAGCAGTAAGGGGTTAGTTTAATGTAGCCAAATAGTTTTAAAAATAATAAGAATTACTGTACTAATTTCTTAGACTATCATAGTGATCACTGAGTTAAGAAATCAGTTTTATTTTTTAAATTGTCAATTTCTAAGCTTATTTGACCACAGATCTCTCTTTTGCTCATATAACAACTATTATTACCACCCTAAAATTGTATTTTACAGATGCATGTGAGAAACATTAGGCCATCACATTAAAAAATCATTGAATTTATGATGAAATTTGCTAATATATTCCCATTTGGAAAGAAGTATATTTCTAGTTTTTTGGACTTACTTCATCCACTCTTTCTGTACCTTCATTTCATTACTTCCTGTGTCTATGCTTCCCTTTGGGTTTGCAGTATTATCTTCTAAGCCTAGACTTGTATTTCCACAAATACAGAATTTTAATAGGAGCTTAAAAGGTCCTAGGTCCCCAAATTATTTCTCTCTCCATCTGTCTTAACCAAAATTGAATAGTTTTACACACACACACACACGCAATCTTTATGGCACACTCTTGCTCAAAAGACACCAATAGATAACTATTAGTAACAAGGTCAAACCTGATCAAAGTTCCCACGTCTACCTCATCTCCCATTCTTGCCCCCACAGATATTGTAGGGAGCCACAGCAGTCTGCTCCTTATGCTATGAAGATGTGACAGTTACTGAGTCTTCCTGAGAAGTTTTGATATACGCCTTCTCCTGCCTTGTAATAATCTTCTCTATTTCAGATCTTGAGGTCCAACTTGCTGAGCTTTTTTCTCGAATCTGATTCTGACTCACGGTAGTGCCTTCTTTCTCTGAATCCGTAATACTGCTTTCTATGCCAGTTGTGTGGCATTTAAACAGGCTTTGCCTTGCTCTATGTAATTGTTTCCTTAAAGTGTTTCTTGAATTTTAAAGCACTTTTACTAAATCTACTTCTTGAAGTTTACCAATCCAGAGTTTACTTGTTCGCATTTATTCACTAAGCAAACATCATTGAGGACCTGATATATTCTAAAAGTCTGCCACAAGTCCCCTGAAAATTCAAAGATAAAACAACCTTTTTCCTACTTTTGGAGAGCTCATAGTCTAATAGTGAAGATATAAAACAAAACAAAACAAAACAAAACATAATTATACTACACTGTATTTCCTTGTCACAGAGCCCTGCATAGATGGTGTGATCTATGACTTTATATAGAGAGTAACAAAAATGTATTAAAAAGTCCTTATTTTCAGGCACTGTATAAGGCATTTATAGATAAATAACATGACATGCTCAATTAATAAACATGGTGCCAAGAATATAATAAAAACTTCAAAAAGATCTGTTTTTAAAATGTGCATTTGAGTTATCATTAATGCTATTTTAGTTATTCCACTCTGCATACCTATAAGATAGAGGGTGCTTGTAACTTTTAAGATAAGGAAATTGGGCACAGGTCTATTTAAATAAAATTACTTAACCTATGATCATCCAGCTAGCATTTAACAGATGTAGAACTTAAACTCATCATCTTAATTTTAGAATCTGTATTTTTTTTCCTGTAAGTAACCTTGACAATTGACATTTCCCTCAGTGACACTCTTAAGTAAGAACATGTCTGAGTAAACACCATCTTAATGTTCATATGAGGTAAGCTTCTTATAATTTTCTTGGTCTCTCATTTCTTTTTTCATGCTCTAAAAGAAATGTTTCAAACAAGAGGCAGAGAATGAAAATATTAGTATTAGAGTGTGGCTACCTTTTTTTACCCCTTAGAGTTTAACCTGACTATAGGGTTCAATCATAGAGAGATCCATTTAGTTAGCTCTGAAAATAGTAGGTGTCATTTGAGGAAATTTAACAGAGAGGGGAGAGGCAAGATGATTTGAACAATAAGAGTAAATCCACCTGCACCATTTTAAATCAAAACCATTTATTTGAAACTGGCACTTTGGCTTTTTAAATGCTGAGATGATCAGCTAATTTTCTTCACATTTTAGAGAATATGTGGATCACATGACAACTAGGGAGATTCCTGTCCAATAGGACCTTTTTAACAGTGCAACATTCAGAGTCTCTCCAATTAGACCTAAATGGTAAAAATCCTTTGAATTCCACATCCTAGTCAATCAGTAGTTCCTGAAAGATTCACTATAATCCTTCATCAACCAGAAAATAAATAAAATGTGTTTGTTAGAACCACCCAAAAGTGAACCCATAATATGTCTTTTTTATAATTAATATTATCAAATATATATAATTATTATCATTAATCAATGATGTACTTCATACCATGCCATGCATTAAACTGTATTAAACACTTTACAAACATGGTCTCAATTTTATTAACTCTATGAGGTAGCAATTAGTATTCTCTACCATTTGATACATGCCGAAATGGAGCCTTAGTTTGATATCTAATCTAATCGGTGGCAGAGCCTCGTTATGGACCATGTTTGTTGATACCAGAACCTGAACTCTTAACCAGCTGTACAAACTATTTATAAATACAGTTAGTTAAGAATGTGTGTGGAAAGAATACATAAAAGAGGTTGTTGAAGAAGAAAAATACCTTTTGAAAATGTAGTCTCAGCTAAAGTTTTAGTTCTTACTTATTTCATTATGTATCTAAGTTATTCAACTGAAATCACCCGGGTAAGCTCGGCTTGCTTTCATACACTTTCTTTTCTTCAGAGCACTGTTATACCAGTGAGTGCTAGAGAGCTTTTTCCTAGCTATCTGATCTTTAGGATTTCTGAATCTCTGGTGCAGAGTCAGCTGTAGTTTCATTAGAAATATGGGAAACTTAAGATTTGTTTTTCATCAAATAGGATGAAAGGTATTGGGAAGCATGTCATGTTATTATGTCTGCCTTATAAGATTCGAGTCATAGTATCCAGCAGGAAAAAAAAGTACATTTGTTCTATAGCAAGATCTTTTGGGCTATACACCACACAAATCCAAAACAAACAAAGAAATAAAGTTATGATTTTTTTTTATCCACCATTATGAGATTTAAACCTTCATCTTTAGAGAAAAGCACCAATATATTTTTTTCACTCCTGATGCTTACTCAAGACAGAGTTGTGCGTGCCCAGGCTTTCCTCACAGCCAATCTCTGGCTCAAAATAACTCTAAAGCAAAATGGGTTACACATGGCATGCTGCAAGGGTTGTAGTATTAATATTATTGGAAGTTTAAAAAAGGCTAAGGATATCAGTATCTGATTTTTATGTATAAATATGAATAATTTTTCTAAACCACCCAGTCTAGAAGAAACTGACTTCTGTTAGCCCTATCCCCAACTAAAATAATAAATAATGGAACATGCTGTTCGCAATGTTCTTATCTTAATAAGATTTTAAAAAGCGCTACCCTTAAATTCCACCCTTATGAAACATTAGTCTGGAAAACTCAGTTTGCTGAACAAATATGAATACATGCATTTTCGTAGTTTCATGTTTATAAATTGCTTTTATACCCTTTATCTCATTTGCTTCTCACAACAGCTTGTAAATCAGACAAACATGGATCAGAACCATTTTATAGTCATTACTTATGCTCAAAGAAGCTAAGGGACCTCCCTAGTACACACAGGTTGTAAAAACAAAGACGAGAATCTACCCTAGCTCTTCTCAGTGCATTTGTTCATCTATTATTCAATATTACTCTTCAAAAGAATAAATACTTTGTTAACGAATCTGTAATACTTACATAATCTGAAATACCAAAATGTATATTTTAAGCCAAAACTACCTCATAACTTTTTACATACAATCTAGACAGAGTCAAAAGAATAATTTTTGCAGCTCTTTTTAAATTTAAAAAAATAAGGTCTATTTAATATCATAGTGAGAGATAGCATTGGCTAATTTATTCTATAATGTGGTCATGAATCATGCTTTATTTATAAAAAACTCATTTGCTTATGTTCTAAAGAAAAATACATAGCTATTTTGAAGCTTCAGGGCCATAATAAATGTATATTTTAAGATTTTATTTATTTATTTGAGAGAGAGAGAGCATAAGCAGGGGGAGGGGTTGAGAGGGAGGGAGAAGCAGGCTCCCTGCTGAGCATGGGAGCCCAACAATGAACTGAGCCGAAGGCAGACGCTTAATGTCTGAGCCACTCAGGCGCCCCAAGAGCAAAAGATTTTAGAAATAATTCCCAAATCTGCATTGCTCCTAAATTCTCAGGAATCAGTGCAAAGTTAGCAATATCAAACAATACAACAGATACCACTGTTAAAGAACTTCTGCCTAGTTTAAATGTTATTAAAAATCAATACACAA
>NC_138382.1:44784255-44800122 GCF_054177405.1 Leptonychotes weddellii
CCTGGGTGGCTCAGTTGGTTAAGCGACTGCCTTCGGCTCAGGTCATGATCCTGGAGTCCCTGGATCGAGTCCCGCATCGGGCTCCCTGCTCGGCAGGGAGCCTGCTTCTCCCTCTGACCCTCCCCCCTCTCATGTGCTCTCTCTCTCTCATTCTCTCTGTCTCAAATAAATAAATAAAATCTTTAAAAAAAAAAAATCAATACACAACTGGAAAGTATGGATTAGGTATATGTAAAAAATAAGTCAGTGGGCTTGTCTTAGAAGATAAGTCTGATGAACATATGACATTGGCACATGAATAACTTTCAATGCAATCTATATTGCAAAATATCCACCAATTTATCATATGGTGTGTGTATTCTGTCATCACATCTGGCCTATTTGTGTTTTCCTCTGAAAATCCATGCAGTATAAATAGACACAACAGACACAATAAAGTAAGATGGAGAATAATTAACAGCTCTAAGCATATGGGATTACAAAAAGCTATGTCAAGGGTAACAGAAACAAAAGTTATACCACATGTTATTTGGTCTTTTAAGTTAATCTTTATGATGAATCATTCTATAGGAAAATTATTTTCTTCAGGATCATCCTTGGCTCCAATGAAACAAGAGAATAGACAATTAGAATTTCAAAAATGACAAAAAAGTTCATCTTACCAAAGTGGCCAAGAAATATTTATCAATGGCCTAGTATGCATGGAAAACTATTCAAGACCCTGTAGTCTTAATGTTGAACAAGATGTAACTGGTATCAATTCTCAAGATCCCTGCTTTGGGAAAACAAATTAAGTGCTCACATAAAAAGAAATACAATAATTAGAAATTATTCTCTAAAGAAAGCAAACTGGTATGGACTTAAAGGGTCTTAGCTTTTAGGATGATATTTAAACTAAGAACTGAAATTAAATATTGGAATCAATAAAGTAGTTTTAAATCTGAAAAAAAGAATTTTCGAGAGAACATGTACAAAGGCCAGCAGGTGATAAATACTTGTTATATTTGAAGAACTGATAGTAGACTGTAGGTAGGACAATAGATTAGAGCTGAGTGAGCAAGAAGAAAAAAAGGTTAAAAGGGCCAGGGGGTGAGCTAGGAGAAAAAGCATGAGAAAAATCATTCAGAACCATGGTAACAAGTTTGAATTTTGTGTTAAGCACAATGGGAATTCACTGGATGATTGTAAACAGGGGCGTGCTGTGATATCATTTATGCTTTTAAAAGACAAATCCGGGATTTCCTCTTACGCCTATTATGTAGAAAGCTAGACAGTGCATTGCTCCTGAAATAACAAAGAAAGATGATCTACAAATCAGAATTTTCTTGAACACATCAGAGGGCTCAGAACACTGGCTACTAAATTAGTCTAAAGTCCAAGGGGAATGTGATGGTTAATTTTGTGTCCATTTGACCAGGACACAGAGCATCCAAATATTTGGTCAAACGTTATTTTTGGGTGTGTTTGAGATTACTTTTCTGGACAAGATCAGCATTTCAATCTGCAGGCTGAGTAAAGCAGATTGCCCTTCCTGATGTGGGTGCATATCAACCAGTCTGTTGAGGGTAGAATTAACAGAAAGAGGAAAGAAGAATTGTTCTCTGCCTGACTGGATGAGCTAGGGTATTGGTCTTTTCCTGCACTTAGACTGACATTTACACCATCACCTCTCCTGGCTCTTTAGGCCTTTGGGATTGAACTGAAACTACACCAGCAGCTTTCCTGCACCTCCGGCTTTCAGATGGCAGATCATGGGATGTCTCAGCCTTTATAATGCATGAGGCAATTCCTTATATATTGAATTACATATATTGAGGCAATTCCTTATATATTGAATAGATATCAAGCTATATGACTATAACTGTAACTATACCTGAATGGATATATGAACTGCCAGAACTTTTGTAGAGTTCAGAAGATAAGGGAAACCACATTATAAGAAGTAAGAAGAAATAAGGTAAAATATTAATGAACCCTTTGGGTTCAAGTGTGGACTAATGTGTCCCTTGGAGTAAGTGACTATCCAGACACAGGAGGATTTTGCATTAACTCACAGTCTTTTTCCACAAGCTGTCATTAGGTGCTCACAAGAAAAATCTATGAGGAAGAACTAGAGAGCGTCTTTCTGTGGTTCAGGTAGGAAAATGAATAGCTACCACTTCAGAAAAACCCGGCAAACCCTCTGTCATGTGAAACAAAAGCCTTAGCTAGTAGAGGAGTGGAAGGAAACCCTTAAATTGCTAAAACACTGGAAGAATCCCTTAAAAAGGGGAGGGGAAAAAAACTTTAATCCTGGGAAGAGGGACAGAAAAGCATCCTGGGCCAGTGTGAAGTCTAATAACGCTGGGAGAAGAGTAGGAAGGTCCATACCAGGAACAAACAGAGACACAAGGAACAGTTTGGCTGCCCCTAGGAGACAGTCAGGAACATTAACAAAGTCCCATCCTGAGATCCAAGCACAAAGAACCTACTTAAGGCTGAGGCTGTGCTGGCAAACAAACAGCCCACCTCCATTGCTGCAGCTGGAACCTAGCACCAGATACCAAGCTGTGGTGAGTGGCTTACCACAGGACATGGAAAGAGACCTACAGAGCGCGGAGGCACAGGGACAAGTGAAGCTGATGCTGAAGACCGAATTTTAAGTTAACCCCTCCAGTAAGCCAGCTCTACCATACATGCAAGGAAATGGTAGTATACTACTGTAAACATGTTAAGCCTATCAAATGTAGCCATAAAAACAACAAAAAAAGTAAAAATCCATTACTATTTAGTTGACTGGATTCTCCCTAACGGACTTAGAAAAAGGAGTGGGGATCCTGACAGTTGGAATGGGATGTGAGGGAAGACCCTGGTGAAGCGGGGGCATTGAGCTCCTAAATTCTGATGGGTGTTTGCCAGTGGAAGAGTCCTCTCCGCTCCCACCCAGTGAAGTACCCTCTCCAGCCACAGTAGAAGTACACTCTCTGCTCCATTAAGGGGATGAATTCTGCAACCTAGCCATACCTCACCTCTTTGCTTCTATCTTTTACTAGACTCAAGTCCCAGCAGGCACCTAAAAGTGGGATAGAAAGTGTGACACATGAAGAGGTACACTATACTCCAAAAGAACTGCTTGAGTTTCTTCATTTAACAAAGTCATAACAGGACCCCATGTGGATGCTTATCAAAGGGTGAT
Source organism: Leptonychotes weddellii (assembly GCF_054177405.1). Taxonomy (NCBI): domain Eukaryota; kingdom Metazoa; phylum Chordata; class Mammalia; order Carnivora; family Phocidae; genus Leptonychotes; species Leptonychotes weddellii. Next base: position 44,787,431 of record NC_138382.1, read on the forward strand.
CTCAGCAGAAGGAGATTTTAATAATCAAGTAAACAAGATGACCCATTCTGTGGCCACCAGTCAGCCTCATTCCCCAGCTACCTCTGTCAATGCCTAATGGGCTCATAAAGTGGCCATGACGGCAGATATGGAGGTTACGCATGGGCTCAGCAACAAGGAAATCTAATCACCAAGGCCAACCTGATTATAACCACTGCTGGTGCCCAATCTGCCCACAAAGTACCCTACAAAATGACACTGTTCACCAGTGTGATCAGCCAGCTACCTGATGGCAGGATGATGACATCGGACCACGTCTATCATGGAAGGGCAATGTTTTGTTTCATTCTTACAGGAATAGATGTTTACTCTGGATACAGATTTGTCTTCCTTGCACACAGTGTCTTTGCCAAAACCATCAGTCATAGACTTACAAAATGCTTACCCACCATTACGTTATTCCACATAGCACTGCTACTGATCAAGGAACTGATCAGTGTTTTATAAGTGTTTTATATACAGATGGATTACATAAACTCATTTCATTCTCAATACAGCCACATGAAATGAGACCTTTTACTATTACAATATTACAATGAGGAAAAACTATGACTGTAAGTGGGTAACTGATTTGCCCCAACTCACACATTTATCAAGTATCAGTGGGTTGGTTGAAGATCCATGCTTTTATAGACATACTTTTAAGTAATGGGTTGGATATATGAATCTTGAACTCCACAAGTAAGATTGGAAATGTAATTTGAACTATTTTCAGAAACTGTGGTATTTTGATTCATAAATATGAATGAGATATTTTTAGGCCAGAGTGTTTGTAGAAAAGATAAGGAAGCCAACCTCTAAGCTCTGGGCCTAGAATTTAGGTAGAAAAGTGGAGGTAGCAAAGAAGGTTAAGAAGCAATGGCTCCTAATACAGGGGGAAAGTGGATAGTACAGTGTCATGAAATCAAACTACAGGTATTTCAGGTAGAGGACAGTCAACTGGATAATAACATCGAGAAGCTAAAATAGGTGGCATTACAGTATTATACTAAGGCAGGCCACTGTCACAAAAAAAGACCCCCTGAAAGACTGTTTTGTTGTTGCTGGTGCTTGTTTGAATGGTTTTTTTGCCTGCTGTCATGTCCAACTCTGAGGATGAGTATCCTAAGTTTGCAAAGAGCCCTGTTCAGAGTCCTAGGTAGTTTATTTTGTGTAGCTCTGTCATCACCTAGAGCACTGCATGCTTTTTAAGGGCTTTCCATTATGTTTAGGTTGCAGCCACTGGAAAGGGAGAAAGAATGAAGATGCCATACCCATAGCCTTGGGGCCTATATTCTACTTCCACTGGAGCTAAGTTACTTATATATAGCCTTATATAACTACAAGAAAAATACAAAAATAAAGTCTAATCATGTTGTCTTAGAAGTAAGGGAGAATAGATTGTGTTTAACAGATAATCTTAGTCATAGTAACCTGTGAGTATAGTTTGGTAGAAATATTCAGATACCTAGTCATTAACTTAATCATTATTCAGTCACTCATTCATGTAACTGTATCAACAAACATTATCTTCCACCCATTATGTTCCAGGCACCCCAGCAATCTGATTATTTGAATAAATATTATTTGAGGCACTTTCCCCCAGATCCCTTTTTTAAAATAAATTGAGATTTCAAGTAACTGTATTCCCACTTCTCTTCCCTCCAAAACCCCTAAACTATGTATATATTTATCAATTTTATATTATCAAAAGATAGATTAAAAATTGAAAAAATCCTTCTGCCTAAAATGATATGGGCAATAATATTTAAAGTATACCAGTTGTTAAATGCATTTATGATAACATGAAATATCCACAGCAGAATTTAGCACATCATAAGAAACATAGCAACACAATTTTAAAGTAATTGGTAATAAACCAAAAAGATATAAGAAAACTAATAAAAATTTCTGTAGGACATGGAGAATACGTGAAGAAACAAAAGATTATCTGGATGAGACAATTTAATTTTAAAGACATCAGGTTTTTTTCCAAATTAATGTAAATATTCAATATAATCTCAGCCATTATTAGTATAAACATGCATATAATTTTGTGCTGCTATGTTTCCAGGAACCTGTATTATGGAAATTCTTCTATACAACATAGATGTGTGTGTGTGTGTGTGTGTGGTGTGTATGTATGTGTGTATGTACTGTGGCAGTTTATACATTTATCACAGTGGCTCATTACAGAAATGGTCAAAGACATTATACCACTTCTACAGCATTGAATAACTTACAGCTATTTAAATAATTGAATATAAAATATGTACAATATTATATGTGTATACATAGATATAAAGAAAGATGCATAGTAAAAAGTCATCAATTATACAAACCAAAATGGTAGGTGTTAGGTTATCTCCGAAGAAAGCAGTAAAGTTGCACAGGGCCAAGGGAAGAGAAATTTAACCTTTAATTCACACAGCTGGAATCTTTTAAACAAGCATGTGTTGCTCTTGAAATTAAAAACAAAATTTCTGAAAGGAGACATCTAATGTCACTCTTCTCTTGTGCAGCTATTTGAGGAACTTTTTTTTTTTTTTTAAGCTTCTTCCAAACTAATGCTCTGGATAAGAAGTTACAACAGTTGAAAACATAAGATGACTTATTTTATGACAACAAATATAAAGAATTAGATATACTCTTTATTTGATCTATAGAACTTATTTAAGGAAGCTTATGGAAGATGGAAAAATACAACCCAGGGCAGCACATGTCTTTTTTTCACTTTGTCTTTTGGTTTATTATCTGCTTAGTTAGCCAAGGATAAAAGCCTATGATCTTAAATGGCATCAACCCTACAGATCATTCGATCACGCACCAAAATTAAAAATCAGGGAGAATATTCAAGAGGATCTGACCTCGTTGAGTAGTGAGGAGCTTGTCCCCATCATAGACAATAGCTGGATTTTACAATAAGATGATAAGCAGAGCTTCATATTAGAAGGAGCTTCTGCTTGCTCTCTAAAGGCTTATTACTACAGCCTCTGCAGCATTTCACGCCTCTTACAAAACTTCACTCTGTCTGTGTACTTCTATAAGAGTTCTAAATGCAAACTGAGGCTGGGAAAGGGAGAAAAAATAAAAATAAAATAAAATTACTGTGAAAGAAAGAAATTTATCTACAAATAAAAGTCAAATAATTAAAATACTGTTAAATAGGCCAAATGTGTAGCTTACAATATTGACTCAATATTATTAAACTAGTCGATACTAAAAAGGTCAAATGAAGTTATATTCTCCAGTGGCTAGCTTTACTCTTAGATTCTCTAGTATGATGCACTTCATTTAAGTTTGGGGGCCAACCGAAAGTACTTTCCCAGGAAGTTTTTCTTCAAGACCTAATGTTGTCTGTGTTAAGGTTATTATTATAGGTAATTAAAACAATATCTTGCTACCAATGTGATGACTTTAGGAACAAGCTTGTGTGACGGACTTTTCTGGGTTCTGGGACTATAAAGGGAATCAGAAACTTGGTTTAGTAATCCCAATATTTTCCAATATATGTGTTTAATGCTCTAAGTTTCTATGTAAGAATTGTTTTGTTTGTTGGCTGCATCCCAGAAATTTTAAGTTCTATTTTCACTTGGTTTGAAATGGTTTTTAACTTCACTTGAGACTTCATTGATTCATGTGTCGTTTGAGAGTCTGTTGCATAATTTCCAAATATTTTGGAATTTTCCAACTATCTTTCAGTTATTGATTCCTAGTTTAATTTCATTGCTGTCTAAGAACATACACTATATGATTTCTATTCTTTTAAATTTATTAAGTTGTGTTTTATGGCCTGGTATATGGTCACTCTTGGTGAACGACTGTTTTGTGAGACCTTGAGAATATATATTCTTTTGTTGTTGAACTGAGCATTCTATAAATGTCAATTAGATCACATTGATTGAGATTGCTGTTCAGGTCAACTATATACTTATTGATTTTCTGTCTGCTTGATCTACCAGTCACTGATGGGGGGTAGTTTTGAGGTCCTCAACCATGGTTATAGACTTATCTGTTTCTTATTATACTCTTTTGCCTTACCTATTTTGATGTTCTGTTGAATAGTGCGTTCCCATTTAAGATCGTAGTGTTTTTGGAGAGAATAGACCCCTTGATCATTATCTATTTCTTCTCTTTATTTCCAATAAATATCCATGCTATAAAGACTAGATTGTGTGAAATTACTCAAGCTACTTTATTTTGTTTAGAAGGTTTTAGTATGGTGTATCTTTCTTCATCCTTTTATTTTTTCAGAATCATATTTAAAGTGAGTTTTGTATTAGGCAGCATATTCTTGGGTTTATACATACATATATGTATTTTATATAAATAAATCCATTCTAATAATCTGTCTTTCAATTGGTGTACTTAGGTAATTCATATTTAAAGTAAGATTTAATGCACTTGCATTAACATATACTATATTTTTACCTGTTTTCTACTCATTCCCAGAGGTTTTCTGCATTCTCTTGTTTTTATTGAATATGTTATGATTCCACTTTATATCTTTTCTAAGTGGATCAATACTTCTTTGAAAAAAATAGTGGTTGCCCTAGAGTTTACAGTATACACTTTTAACTAATTTAAGTCTTCCTTCAATCAATACTATTTTGCTTCATATGTAGTCCAGATACCAAATAACAAAATGTTCCCAATTCATCTCTCCTGTCTTGTGACATTGATACAACTTATTTCACTTATCCATGGGCTATAACCATTCAATAAGTTGCCACTCTCATTAGTTTAAACAAATCAATCGTGTTTTAAATCAATTAAGAATAAGAAAACTCAAGTATTTTAATTCACCTTCATTTATTCCTTGTGCAGTACTCTTTCTTTCTCATCTAAAACTGTATTTCTTTCTATCCAAAGAAACTTGTAACACTCCTTGAAAGGCAGGTGTTCTAGCAATGAATTGCCTTGGTTATTGTCTGAGAAAGTTTTTATTTCTACTTCAATTTTTAAGGAGAATTTCACTGCATATTCTAGGCTGGTGTACGTTTTTCTTCTTTTATCACTTTATGTATGTCACTCCACCCTCTTGCTCTAAGTTTTTGATATAATTTTGATGAAAAGTCTGATGTAATTCCTATCTTTGTTCTTCTGTAGATAAGGTTCCCCACCTCCCTACTAACCCCAGATTGTTTTCAAGATTTTATTTTTATATTTCCTGCACATGGACTATGATATGACTGGCATAGTTACTTTTGTATTATTTTGTTTTGTGTTCTCTAAGCTTCCTGGATATGTGGTGTGGTGTCTGTCATTAATTTTGACAGTTCTTGGTCTAAAGACTTCAAATATTTTTCTGTCCCATTTTCCCTTTCTTCTCCTTCAGATATCCTAATTATACGCATCACACATTTTGAAACTGCCCCACAGTTCTTAGAAATTCTCTTCATTTTTAGAAGTTTCTATTGATCTATCTTCAAGCTCACTGCTTATTTCTTCAGCCATATTTCATGTACTAATGAGCTCATCAAAGGCATTCTATAATTTCTGTTTCAGGGTTTTTTATTTCTAGCACTTTCTTTGATTATTTCTTAGAATTTCATTCTCTCCTTATATCCATTTGTCCTTGTATATTATCTATTTTTTCAATTACAGCCTTTAATATATTAATCATATTTACTTTAAATTCCATGTTTGATAACTCCAACATACATGTCATAACTAAGTCTGGTTCTGATGCTTGTTTTATCTCTTTAGACTGTGTTTTGTTTGCTTTCAGCATGCCTTATAATTTTTTGTTGAAAGCTGGACCTGTATTAGATAATAGGAACGGAGATAAATAGATCTCTAATGGGGAAATTCATGTTGATCTACCTGGAATTTAGGCTGTGTGTAACATTTGCTGTAGCTGTAGATGACAGGCTTAAAATTCCTTTAGCATCTTTGTTTTGGTCTCCTCTCCTTTGTGTGGGTTTCACCAAAATCTCTTCTTTCACAGTGTCTATGTCTTGCTGCAATTTCAGCTGTAACACACTTTTAATATATTAGAGCCTTGTTGATATGGTGGTAAAGTGAGGGTGAAGGGCCCTGGCTCTGGTCTGTGAACTTTACAAGTGTTTCTTTCTATATAGCTTTCTCCTCTCCTTCATTTAGTTCAGACAGGAAGATGGGAGAGGACTGTAGTGAGAAGAATGCCCTCCTCCTACCACTCTGGGACAGACTCAGATCAAGTCTTTCTCCCAGAGTAGTAGGCCTTTCTAATGGAGAAGAATCTGGATATATTTCACAAGGGTTACTTTTCTCACTCTCACTATCATAGCCAGGAGGGGTCTTTCCGAAATTTCCCCTTTAAGAACATGGTGGCATTCATGGAGATAAAGTGTGACATCCCCCACCTATGACTGCAGCCCCCAGGAGTTTCTCACTGTCTCACTGCTCCACACTCAGCCCCCAGCAAGTTTTTCCAAAATTACTACTTAATTTTTCCACCCACTTATTTCTCTAGCAGTTTCTACTGTAGGTAAAAGGATCTTTGCTCTCTCTGGATTTGCCTAACTCTCCAGATTTTGGGATACATTTTCTTCCCTACAAACTTAGTTCTTTGATGGGCCCCCCAAATTCCCTGATTTTTGGTTTGTCCTCCTTTTTCTTGGTGTAAGGATGAGAATGACAACTTTTAAACTCTATATTTTAAAGCTCATTCAAAGTCTAATTTACTTTTGATGAAGAGAGGCCTCATTAAGTAGGTGCTATTTAAGACCTTTATGACAAAGCAGTTCTAGCCTAGTGACAATAAAGGGGAAGAGCATTCTATGCAAAGCAAACATTACATCCAAAGCCTCTGAGAAGGAAAGGCTAAGCAAGTTCAAATCCAGTGTGCCTGGGACATAACAAGTGAGTGGGAGAGTATCAGAAAAATAAGTTAATGATGCAGAAGGGGGCAAGAAGAGATAAGTTACTCTAGGTCATGATACGAAATAGATTTTCTTCTAAATGTATTGGAAAATTACTGGAAGGTTTATGCAAAAGAATGACATTGTCTGGTTCATCTTTTAAAAAGTAGCTTTGGCTACTATGTGGCATAACAATTGTTCTAGGGTAAGAGCAGGTGAAGAAAGACTAATTGGGAATTTACTAGAATAACTTAATGAAGATGAATCGAACTAAAGCTGTAGCAGTAAAAAAGGTAAGAAAGAGATACATTGGAATTTTTTTTTTTAAGATTTTACTTATTTATTTGAGAGAGAGAAAGAGAGAGAGATAGAGACAGAGCAAAAGCAGGGTGGAGGGGCAGAGGGAGAAGCACACTCCCCGCTGAGCAGGGAGCCTGACACGGGGCTCAATCCCAGGACCCCAGGACACCAAGATCATGACCTGAGCTGAAGGCAGACTCTCAACTGACTGAGCCACCCAGGCACCCCACTGGGAAATTTTTTAGAGACAGAAAGAGAACAGCTTTCAGACATAACTGACTGGGAAAAGTAGGGAGAGGGGGAAGCTAACTGGTGAACATTATTATGGGAAAAGACCTGAGAGGGATCCTAGATTAATTAATTCATTGCCACATTAATCAAACAAAGTTGTCCACAGAGATTATAAAAATTGACCAAAGGTAAAAAACTAGCATGATCACTGCTCAAAATTTGATGATCTTCATAATAGTCAGGCCCTTCAGTCATCATTACACTTTGCTTTACTCTATTATTTCTGAGCATTTTTATTTATGCATAAAAATAAGATATTTCTACCTCAACCTTATTTATATATACCATTCCCTTTCTTCATCACTTTTAAAATGAGCTGCAAGCTAGACTAGTTTCTTTAAAAGTTTATGAGTGTTAGATAATCCTTTCATAACTCACACAATGAGTTAATTTTGGCAAAAATTAAAGTGAAAATAAGACAAAGACTCAACCAGATAACATTAAATGGTGTCACTGTAACAATGACTCAGAAAGAAAGAGAAATTTTATACTACAGCACCAGTTAAATGTCTTAAACACACAGCACAGTGAACCTTGCCAATTACTTTATAAAGAACATATCTATAGTCCAATGTAAATTCAAATGCACCTATGAACTGTGATTGAATCAATTAAATGCATATGCAAAAGTGAAGGTTTAAGATATGTAATTGCAATTTGCAATGCTTGGAAAAGTATCTGCCTTTAACTTGTTCTAAATCTTCACACCCATTTTGTGGTTTGACCCTATCTATATTATAGTGCTTTAAATAATAAAGTGCTAGCAAAATTTTGCCAATGGGAAAAGCCTTATAGAAATAGTCCTTAGCTGTATAAAGAGAAATATTTATTCTGTAGGATTGGTGAATAGGCTAGCATAATTTTGCCAATGGAAAAGCCTCTAGACATAATCCTTAGTTGCATAAACAGAAATGTTGATTCAATAGGATTTTACAGGATAGGTATACAAGTTACCCAATAACCTGTGAACCTTGTTATCTTAACTTTGAATATAACTGAAATTTTTGAAGAGTAAGCATTAATATTTCAGTTGTAAAAATAGCTATTATGTATTGTGTGCTATTGGCCAGGCATTCTCTTAAGTATTTTACATGAATTATTTAAATCTAACCTATGAGTGGAATTTCTTTTTCACCCTCACTTTTTAATGAAAAATATGAGACACTAACAGATTATATTACTTATATAATATCACACTTCCAGTAATTTTAGGAGCCAAGACTGAAACCAAAATAATCTGACTCCAGAATCTGTCCTCTCAATCAACTGCCATACCACCTTCCTGTTGCATCATATTGTCTTCTTGTTCTATACTGGATTGTCCCCACTTTGTTATACTATTCTTCACAAAGGAATTGAAAAAAAAAAAGAAAAGGACTACTTTTAGGTACAATTATAAGATAAGATTAGAACAAAGAGAATATATTTGCACTTATCATTCACCTGTTTCTTCATTCACCTATTATCCAACCAAAATTTCTTGAGCAGCTCTCAGGCATTGTGACAAGATAGGAGAACACTGAAATAAAAGACAGTCATTATATTCAAGTAATTTTAAGTCCATGAGATGTCTACAGAAATCTGCATAATATTTTATTTTATTATGTTATGTTAATCATCATACATTACATCATTAGTTTTTGATGTAGTGTTCCATGATTCATTGTTTGCGTATAACACCCAGTGCTCCATGCAGTACGTGCCCTCTTTAATACCCATCACCAGGCTAACCCCTCCCCCCACCCGCTCCCCTCTAGAACCCTCAGTTTGTTTCTCAGAGTCCGTACTCTCTCATGGTTCGTCTCCCCCTCCGATTTCCCCCCCTTCATTTTTCCCTTCCTGCTATCTTCTTCTTTTTTTTTATTTCTAACATATAATGTATTATTTGTTTCAGAGGTACAGATCTGTGATTCAAAGGTCTTGCACACTTCACAGCGCTCACCATAGCACATACCCTCCCCAGTGTCTATCACCAAGCCACCCCATCCCTCCCACACCCCACCACTCCAGCAACCCTCAGTTTGTTTCCTGAGATTAAGAATTCCTCGTATCAGTGAGATCATACGATACATGTCTTTCTCTGACTGACTTATTTCGCTCAGCATAATACCCTCCAGAAATCTGAATATTGGTCCTTGGTCAAACAGTATCAGTATCGCCTGGAGGTTTGATAGTAATCCACAATCTTGGGTTCCATCCCAGATCTATTGAATCAGAACTTGCATTTTAATAAGAGCCTTGGGTAATTTGCATGCACACTAAAGTTTGAGAAGCAGTGACATAAAGATATGGACGCTGAATGTCTATGTTCCACAGACATACTTGCACATGTTGCTTGTTAGCGCTCCCTTTTGCATTCATCAAGATGCACAGACATAGTAGTATGTCTGTGCATCTTGATAAGTAGTATCTCTTTGAGGACCTACAGTGAGTACAGGTCATGAGCCCCACTCACAGGGAATAGCTGATATTGCTCGAGTGCAAAGTATTAGAGCCAGGATAATTTTTGCCGCGCATCTGTTCTGTTTATATTTGGCTTTAGTGGTCAGAATTTTCTATTATGCAAGATGAGAAGAAAGAGGTTAAGTGAAAGAGATGTCTACATCTAAACAAGAAGGATTTGGATTGTTCAGACAGCCAGCAGAATAATATTAACGTTAACAACAGGGCGCAGAAAATTATACCCAATGATAAGTTAGCATAATAATGACAGAGACACAATTAATATGCAGATACCAGCACCCCAGGAAATTCATCCCTCACTCCAGAATAATATGAAATTATTGAGCACGTGTGAAGTCATGCAATGAGCCATTTTAATTACTAGATCTGATCATTATAGAATGTAGGTTGCTATGTGATGAAAGATACTAAGAAGGGACTTTAATGTTGGAAGTGCTTAGATTACACAAGCTTTTGCAAAAGTTCATTACTAATACTTTGGGCTGTCTTTGGTTGACTTGTTACAAACAACTATGCTATATGTGTGGTCAAAGTCAATAAACAGATTTTCCAAATTAATCTGGCTACTAACCAAATGCTAAACCTTTAAACTGGTGATGGGTATTAAAGAGGGCACATTCTACATGGACCACTGGGTGTTATATGCAAATAATGAATCATGGAACACTACATCAAAAACTAATGATGTAATGTATGGTGATTAACATAAAAAAAAACTAGGACAAAATCTTGAAAGGTAAAAACAACCAAGCCTATTCAGGATATTTATTGAGAAATTAAACTCTAGAGACATGAATAAGTGAAGGTCACCTCTATGATTCTTAGCCCCCAGATAAACTTCTACTATCTCTCAGGTAGTTCCATAAGACACTCTATTCTCTAGCTATACAAAATTTCTAGATAAATATTGTAGATTTATTAGAATTGAAAAGCCAGAAGCTAAGAGAGAAGAGGAATGAAACATAGTCACGGACACGGATATTTGTTAGAAAATATTTACAGTATGCAGAGCAGGACCTGACACAAAGTGGAGTTAACAAGAATCCATCTTTTTGTGTGAAATTTGATAGTCAAAAACAACTAAATAAAGCCTCACTGCCCCACTAAAATGAATACAAAATTTTCTTTCTGCTAAAGCATTAGTAACTTAAAATTCAAATATGTAAAAACATACATTTGCTTAGCATGTGTCATACCTTGCAAAATGTCTTTATGTGCATCACAGATTATTAGTTGGGAAGAGTAAATCATTAGTTTGTTGTACTATATTAGTGCTTTATCTCAACTATGGAATTCACCAGTATTTTAAATGGAATTTAACTCCTCACCCTGCCATTTTCAGGGTGTGAGATCTTAGTTAACTTAGTTTCCTCATCTATAATCTAAGATCATAATATCTACTTCATAGAGTAGGTATTCAAAATATAAACCAATACAAAAGGGTTAAGAGGCCCAAAGAGACAAACATGTAATGTTCTCTCAGGTGCTAATTCTCACATGTTAATAAAATTATTCATGTTCTGAGCTGCCATCTGAATTTTCTCTATCGATTACAATTGAATCCATCAGTTTCTTTTCCTATTTACCTTGGTGTGCATGACTAGTGCCCTTACTACTTCCTTTTGTTTTTTCCAAAATGACAACTGCTTTTCTTCATCACATAAGTGGGCATTCACTTTTGGCCCAAGGAAATAATGCTCACTAGAACAACATTTAGTCTGAGTAGCACTTCCAACGAATCCAAGGCATAGCTATCCGTCTGCCACTAAGAAAGTGGATTACTGCAAGGATTCTTACTATTATAAGAGTGATGTCAGAAAGAGTTATTGATTTATTGTCAAAAGAAACAAACTCATGTTGAAAGCACCTGGAAATCAATTTCATCATTTTTAAAAAAGATTTTATTTATTTATTTGATAGAGAGAGACACAGTGAGAGGAGCAAAAGTAGGGGGAGTGGGAGAGGGAGAAGCAGGCTTCCCATGGAGCAGGGAGCCCGACGCGGGGCTTGATCCCAGGACCTTGGGATCATGACCTGAGCCGAAGGCAGACGCTTAATGACTGAGCCACCCAGGCGCCCCTCAATTTCATCATTCTTAAATACAACTTTTCCAAATGAAATGTGCAATTGATACAGAGCTCACAAATTAGAGAGTGTGATATATGCATAGTAATTTGAGGATACACTCTGTCCTAAATGCTTTCATATTCGCCAGTAGCATGATCCTCACTTTATAATGTTCTATCCCATGGATAAAATATAGTGGCAAGGAGAATTTATGGTCTAGCTATAACAATCCATACTTACATATACACATACATATACAGATATACAAATACACATACACAGCCATATGTATATTATATATATAAAACAAAAGTGTATTCATATATTCCTTCTCTAATTATGTTTTATAAAATTAGAACCACAAGAGGGGGCGGAGCAAGATGGCGGAGGAGTAGGAGACCTGGATTTCGTCTCCTCTCAGGAATTCAGCTGGATAGGGATTAAACCATTCTGAACACCTACAAACTCAACAGGAGATTGAAGGAAAGAAGAGCAACAACTCTCTCATCAGAAAAGCGACCACTTTCTGGAAGGTAGGACATGCGGAGAAGTGAATCCGAGGTGATATTCGGGAGGATAGACGGCAGGGGAGGGGCCTCCGTCAGCCGCTTCTGGCAAGTGATAGAACCACGGAGCACAAAATCAGAACTTTTAAAAGTCTGCTCCGCTGAGGGACATCACTCCGGTGGCTAAGCGGGGGGTGGAACC